>NW_027316056.1:40431180-40446180 GCF_026437365.1 Eucyclogobius newberryi
GCAAGGGCTATGCCGACTACACCAACAAAAGCCCCACCACCCATCCCCCCTCGCCTCTCACCTGGTCCCAAACTCTCCTTGGCTACAAAAGCCCCACCACCCATCCAACCTCGCCTTTTACCTGGTATCTCCCATAGCTAGGATGCACTGGGTCTCAGCTTTGCCGGGACTTATTGTCACATTAAAAATCAAACCAACCCGGGGCCCTATGTAAAAAGAGCCCCCCCTAGTGCTATTTCTGTAGTCACATCATCACACAGATGGAAAAACAAAATGCGAGTCAGGCCCAATCTGAGAAATGTGATTCATATTCCCTGTGAAAAGATAAAGCCCAGTCCCACTGAAACTAGTCTGAAACTTGCTGTGCTAAATGTCAGATCCTTATGTAACAAATCTCTCTTAATTAATAATTTTATTTCTTCTTATAATCTTGATTTTATGTTTTTAACTGAAACATGGCTTGACAAAAACACAGGAAATGTAGTTCTGATAGAATCTGCTCCACCCAACTTTAAGTTTGAATCTGAAACACGAGAAAACAAAAAAGGGGGTGGAGTCTGTGCTGTCTTTAGAGATGAAATAATTACCCGCAGGTTGTCTTTTGGGGTGTTTTCATCATTTGAGTATGTATCCTTTAAAATGGAGCTAAAACGGTCTCCATCCATTCTCTTCATTGTTTTATACAAGCCTCCCCAGCACTGCCAAAGTTTTATTGATGATTTTACTGAGATGTTTCAGTCGTATGCACAGACTTTGATGGTTTGGTCATTACAGGTGGTTTCAATGTGCATGTTGATAATGTTTGTGACAGAAACGCTAAAGAGCTTGATGCTGTCCTTGAAACCTTCAGTCTTACTCAGCATGTGAGAGGCCCCACCCACAGCAAAGGACACACTCTAGATCTCATAATTACAAAGGGGGGAAATATTTCAAATGTTAATGTGATCAATGTTGCTCTGTCTGATCATTTCTGTGTCTTCTTTGACCTGTCTGTTTCTCCCAAACCTCCGGTTGGTCCTGCAGTTGTTCAGAGGAGACACATAAGTGATGGCACAGGTGCACTGTTTATGGAAATGATAAACTTTGAAAATGTCTCATGTTCTAATATAAATGATTTGTTGAACTCTGTTACATCTAGTGTTTTGAATGTTCTGGACACCATCGCCCCTATGAAGGCTAAAATGGTTAAAAATAAGCAGAAGGCGCCGTGGAGAAATGATGATTCGGTCAGGGCACAGAAAAGGGAGTGCCGCAGGGCCGAACGGAAATGGCGCAAGTCAAAGCTCCAGGTTCAAAAAGAGATTTACAAAGAAAAGCTGAACATGTACAACCTAATCTTATGTAGAACTAGGGAAAGATATTTTTCTGAAATAATTGGAAGCTGCAGTAACAACTCGCGTGTCCTGTTTGCCACAGTAAACAGATTAACAAACCCTCCAGCTCAGCTGCCGTTAGAACTCATTTCCACATCCAAGTGTAATGAGTTTGCATTATTCTTTAATGACAAAGTTTAGGGCATTAAAAATGCTATAAATCCCACAATGCAAAAAATTACCCTAAAACCACCAAGACACTTAGAGCTAACTCACTTTGCACCAGTAACTGACAAAACTGTCCATGAGATCATCACCAGTCTGAGTTCATCTACATGCTGCCTCGATGTGTTACCCACCAGATTTCTAAAGTCTGTGCTGAACAGTTTGTTAGCACCATCACTCACATAGTTAACATGTCGCTTCAATCTGGAACATTCCCAATGTCTTTGAAAACTGCGGTCATAAAGCCTCTCCTAAAGAAGAGCAGTCTTGATGCCGCAGTACTGAGTCATTACCGGCCCATCTCTAATCTGCCATTTTGGGGCAAAGGCCTTGAAAAGGTTGTTTACCAACAGCTCACAGATTTCCTCTTAATAAACAACTCATTTGATGTTTTTCAGTCAGGTTTTAGACCTCATCACAGCACTGAGACTGCTCTTGTCAAGGTGACAAATGACATCCGCCTGAACACTGACACGGGCAAAGCCTCAGTCTTAATTCTGTTAGATCTGAGTGCTGCTTTTGACACTGTCGATCATGGGATCCTCTTACAGAGACTAGAGCACTGGGTGGGCATCACTGGCACTGCCCTAAACTGGTTAAGGTCCTATCTGGAAGACAGGAAGTACTTTGTTGAAATTGGTAGCTGTGTCTCGGACCACATGACCCTGACCTGTGGAGTGCCCCAAGGGTCAGTCCTGGGTCCCCTTCTGTTCAACCTCTACATGCTGCCGTTAGGTCAGTTGATACGCAGTGAAAATGTGTCCTATCACAATTATGCAGACGACACTCAGATCTATGTTTCACTATCGGCAGGTGACTATGGACCAGTAGATTCACTCTGTCACTGCATCCAACAGATCAGTTTGTGGATGCAAAACAACTTTCTCCAGCTGAACTCAGACAAGACTGAAATAATCGTTTTTGGCCCACAGAAACAAAGAGAAAGTGTTAGCGGTCACCTCCAGAGTCTCGCTCTAAAACCTACAAACCAAATTAGAAATCTGGGGGTAATAATGGACTCAGACTTGAACTTTAATAGCCACGTCAAATCAAAAACATCAGCAGCTTTTTACCATCTAAAAAACATTGCCAAAATCAAAAATATAGTGTCAAAACCAAATTTAGAGAGACTTATCCATGCGTTTGTCTCCAGTAGATTAGACTACTGTAACGGCCTGCTCACTGGCCTCTCCAAACGAGCTGTAAAACAGCTGCAGTACATCCAGAACGCTGCTGCTCGGGTCCTGACTAGAACCAGGAAGTATGATCACATTAGTCCTGTTCTCAGGTCTCTGCACTGGCTCCCTGTGGCTCAGAGAATAGACTTTAAAGCAGCTCTGCTTGTGTACAAGTCTCTCCATGGCCTAGCACCAAAGTACATCTTGGATATGTTAGTGCCATATGAACCATCTCGGACTCTGAGGACCTCAGGGGCCGGCCTCCTGCTGGTGCCCAGAGTCAGGACTAAACATGGGGAATCTGCGTTTCAGTTTTATGCAGCTAAAATCTGGAACAGTCTTCCTGAAGATGTGAGACAGGTTCTACTCTGACAATGTTCAAATCTAAGCTAAAAACAGTTTTGTTTAGCTGCGCATATGACTGAAAGGATTTTTTCTTTGCACTCTTCGCTTTTGTTTGTGATTTTATTTGTTTAGAAAATCAGTTGGATTGATAATTTTTAATTTAGTTAATTTTATTGTATTTCTGTTTCTGTAATTTCTTCGTGATTTGAATGCATTTTTCCTGCTGTGAAGCACTTTGAATTGCCTTGTGTATGAAATGTGCTCTACAAATAAACTTGCCTTGCCTTGCCTTACATATACATACATATACATATATATATATACATATGGCCAAAATGGCGGCGAAAATTACGACTGCTTTGGATTTAAAGTGGTTAAACGGAGAATGTGAAAGGAATAAAGGCAGTTTTTCCGTTTTCACCTGCTCAAAGCTGCTCCTGCGCCTCCTGCTCCGGCACCTCCTGCTCCTAGTGCTCCTGCGCCTCCTGCCTCCCAGGAGGAGCGTTACATCTGGAGCCGTCTGCATCCAGAGCCACTACACAAGCCCGGGCTGTGGAATTGTGGGTAAAATGCCACACGACAAAAGGTAAATATCAAGAGGCGTCGTGGGGAGCGAAGAGGAGCTAAGAGGAGCAAAGAGGAGGGATGAGGAGTGAAGAGGAGCAAAGAGGAGCAACGAGGAGGGATGAGGAGTGAAGAGGAGCTAAGAGGAGCAAAGAGGAGGGATGAGGAGTGAAGAGGAGCAAAGAGGAGCGAAGAGGAGCAAAGAGGAGGGATGAGGAGTGAAGAGGAGCAAAGAGGAGCAACGAGGAGGGATGAAGAGTGAAGAGGAGCTAAGAGGAGCAAAGAGGAGGGATGAGGAGTGAAGAGGAGCAAAGAGGAGCAAAGAGGAGGGATGAGGAGTGAAGAGGAGCAAAGAGGAGCGAAGAGGAGCAAAGAGGAGGGATAAGGAGTGAAGAGGAGCAAAGAGGAGCAACGAGGAGGGATGAGGAGCTAAGAGGAGGGATGAGGAGTGAAGAGGAGCAAAGAGGAGCAACGAGGAGGGATGAAGAGTGAAGAGGAGCTAAGAGGAGCAAAGAGGAGGGATGAGGAGTGAAGAGGAGCAAAGAGGAGCAAAGAGGAGGGATGAGGAGTGAAGAGGAGCAAAGAGGAGCGAAGAGGAGCAAAGAGGAGGGATAAGGAGTGAAGAGGAGCAAAGAGGAGCAACGAGGAGGGATGAGGAGCTAAGAGGAGCAAAGAGGAGGGATGAGGAGTGAAGAGGAGCAAAGAGGAGCGAAGAGGAGCAAAGAGGAGGGATGAGGAGCTAAGAGGAGCAAAGAGGGGCGAAGAGGAGCAAAGAGGAGGGATGAGGAGCGAAGAGGAGCAAAGAGGAGCAACGAGGAGGGATGAGGAGCTAAGAGGAGCAAAGAGGAGGGATGAGGAGTGAAGAGGAGCAAAGAGGAGCGAAGAGGAGCAAAGAGGAGGGATGAGGAGTGAAGAGGAGCAAAGAGGAGCAACGAGGAGGGATGAAGAGTGAAGAGGAGCTAAGAGGAGCAAAGAGGAGGGATGAGGAGTGAAGAGGAGCAAAGAGGAGCAAAGAGGAGGGATGAGGAGTGAAGAGGAGCAAAGAGGAGCGAAGAGGAGCAAAGAGGAGGGATAAGGAGTGAAGAGGAGCAAAGAGGAGCAACGAGGAGGGATGAGGAGCTAAGAGGAGCAAAGAGGAGGGATGAGGAGTGAAGAGGAGCAAAGAGGAGCGAAGAGGAGCAAAGAGGAGGGATAAGGAGTGAAGAGGAGCAAAGAGGAGCAACGAGGAGGGATGAGGAGCTAAGAGGAGCAAAGAGGAGTGAAGAGGAGCAAAGAGGAGCGAAGAGGAGCAAAGAGGAGGGATGAGGAGCTAAGAGGAGCAAAGAGGGGCGAAGAGGAGCAAAGAGGAGGGATGAGGAGCGAAGAGGAGCAAAGAGGAGCGAAGAGGAGCAAAGAGGAGGGATGAGGAGCGAAGAGGAGAAAAAAGGTGGGATGAGGAGTGAAGAGGAGCAAAGAGGAGCGAAGAGGAGCAAAGAGGAGGGATGAGGTGCAAAGAGGAGAAAAAAGGAGGGATGAAGACTGAAGAAGAGCAAAGAGGAGCGAAGAGGAGCGAAGAGGAGCAAAGAGGAGCGAAGAGGAGCAAAGAGGAGGGATGAGGAGTGAAGAGGAGCGAAGAGGAGCAAAGAGGAGCAAAGAGGAGCGAAGAGGAGCAAAGAGGAGGGATGAGGAGCAAAGAGGAGAAAAGAGGAGCAAAGAGGAGGGATGAGGAGTGAAGAGGAGCAACGAGGAGGGATGAGGAGTGAAGAGGAGCTAAGAGAGCAAAGAGGAGGGATGAGGAGTGAAGAGGAGCAAAGAGGAGGGATGAGGAGTGAAGAGGAGCAAAGAGGAGCAAAGAGGAGGGATGAGGAGTGAAGAGGAAAAAAGAGGAGCGAAGAGGAGGGATGAGGAGTGAAGAGGAGCAAAGAGGGGCGAAGAGGAGCAAAGAGGAGGGATGAGGAGCGAAGAGGAGCAAAGAGGAGCGAAGAGGAGAAAAAAGGAGGGATGAGGAGTGAAGAGGAGCAAAGAGGAGCGAAGAGGAGGGATGAGGACTGAAGAGGAGCGAAGAGGAGCAAAGAGGAGGGATGAGGAGTGAAGAGGAGCAAAGAGGAGCAAAGAGGAGGGATGAGGAGTGAAGAGGAGCAAAGAGGAGGGATGAGGAGTGAAGAGGAGCAAAGAGGAGCAAAGAGGAGGGATGTGGAGTGAAGAGGAGCAAAGATGAGCAAAGAGGAGGGATGAGGAGTGAAGAGGAGCGAAGAGGAGGGATGAGGAGTGAAGAGGAGCAAAGAGGAGCGAAGAGGAGGGATGAGGAGTGAAGAGGAGCAAAGAGGAGCAAAGAGGAGGGATGAGGAGTGAAGAGGAGCAAAGAGGAGCGAAAAGGAGGGATGAGGAGTGAAGAGGAGCAAAGAGGAGCGAAGAGGAACAAAGAGGAGCGAAGAGGAGCAAAGATGAGCGAAGAGGAGCAAAGAGGAGGGATGAGGAGTGAAGAGGAGCAAAGAGGAGCGAAGAGGAGCAAAGAGGAGGGATGAGGAGCGAAGAGGAGCGAAGAGGAGCAAAGAGGGGCGAAGAGGAGCAAAGAGGAGCAAAGAGGAGGGATGAAGAGTGAAGAGGAGCAAAGAGGAGGGATGAGGAGTGAAGAGGAGCAAAGAGGAGCGAAGAGGAGGGATGAAGAGGGAAGAGGAGCAAAGAGGAGCAAAGAGGAGGGATGAGGAGTGAAGAGGAGCAAAGAGGAGCGAAGAGGAGCAAAAAGGAGCGAAGAGGAGGGATGAGGAGGGATGAGGAGCGAAGAGGAGGGAAGAGGAGCGAAAAGGAGGGAAGAGGAGCAAAGAAGAGGGATGAGGAGCGATGAGGAGCGATGAGGAGGGAAGAGGAGCGAAAAGGAGGGAAGAGGAGCAAAGAGGAGCAAAGAGGGGAAAAGAGGAGGGAAGAGGAGGGATGAGGAGCGAAGAGGAGCAATGAGGAGCAAAGAGGAGCGAAGAAGAGGGATGAGGACGGATGAAGAGCAAAGAGGAGCAATGAGGAACGAAGACGTGAGAAGAGGAGGGCTGAGGAGCGAAGAGGAGGGATGAGGAGCGAAGAGGAGCGAAGAGGAGCAAAGAGGAGGGATGAGGAGAGATGAGGAGCGAAGAGGAGAGAAGAGGAGGGATGAGGAGGGAAGAGGAGGGAAGAGGAGCGATGAGGAGGAATTACAGGAGTGAAGAGGAGGAACGACAGGAGTGAAGAGGAGGCACGACAGGAGCGCAGAGGAGGAACAACGGGGGTGAAGAGGAGGAACAGGAGTGAAGACGAGAACAGGAGTGAGGAGGAGGAACGATAGGAGTAAAGAGGAGGAACGACAGGAGTGAAGAGGAGGAATGACAGGAGTGAAGAGGAGGGACGACAGATGTGAAGAGGAGGAACGACAGGAGTGAAGAGGAGGAACAGGAGTGAAGAGGAGGAACGACAGGAGTGAAGAGGAGGAACAGGAGTGAGGAGGAGGAACGACAGGAGCGAAGAGGAGGAACAACAGGAGTGAAGAGGAGGAACAGGAGTGAAGACGAGAACAGGAGTGAGGAGGAGGAACGATAGGAGTAAAGAGGAGGAACGACAGGAGTGAAGAGGAGGAATGACAGGAGTGAAGAGGAGGGACGACAGATGTGAAGAGGAGGAACGACAGGAGTGAAGAAGAGGAACAGGAGTGAGGAGGAGGAACGACAGGAGTGAAGAGGAGGGACGACAGGAGTGAAGAGGAGGAACGACAGGAGTGAAGAGGAGGAACGACAGGAGTGAAGAGGAGGAACTACAGGAGTGAAGAGGAGGAACGACAGGAGTGAAGAGGAGGAACTATAGGAGTGAAGAGGAGGTACGACAGGAGTGAAGAGGAGGGACGACAGGAGTGAAGAGGAGGTACAACAGGAGTGAAGAGGAGGAACGACAGGAGTGAAGAAGAGGAACGACAGGAGTGAAGAAGAGGAAGGACAGGAGTGAAGAGGAGGAACAACAGGAGTGAAGAGGAGGAATAACAGCAGTGAAGAGGAGGGACGACAGGAGTGAAGAGGAGGAACGACAGGAGTGAAGAGGAGGGACGACAGAAGTGAAGAGGAGGTACGACAGGAGTGAAGAGGAGGGACGACAGGATTGAAGAGGAGGAACGACAGGAGTGAAGAGGAAGGACGACAGGAGTGAAGAGGAGGAACAGGAGGGAAGAGGAACAACACGAGTTGTTGAAGTAAAACAAACGACTTTAAGAAGAATCGAACTAAGAACATTACATGAAACGGCCTGTGATTGGCTCCTGCTCATGACTCATGTGATTGGCTCCTGCTCATGACTCATGTGATTGGCTCCTGCTCCTGACTCATGTGATTGGCTCCTGCTCATGACTCATGTGATTGGCTCCTGCTCATGACTCATGTGATTGGCTCCTGCTCATGACTCATGTGATTGGCTCCTGCTCATGACTCATGTGATTGGCTCCTGCTCATGACTCATGTGATTGGCTCCTGCTCCTGACTCATGTGATTGGCTCCTGCTCATGACTCATGTGATTGGCTCCTGCTCATGACTCATGTGATTGGCTCCTGCTCATGACTCATGTGATTGGCTCCTGCTCATGACTCATGTGATTGGCTCCTGCTCATGACTCATGTGATTGGCTCCTGCTCCTGACTCATGTGATTGGCTCCTGCTCATGACTCATGTGATTGGCTCCTGCTCATGACTCATGTGATTGGCTCCTGCTCATGACTCATGTGATTGGCTCCTGCTCATGACTCATGTGATTGGCTCCTGCTCATGACTCATGTGATTGGCTCCTGCTCATGACTCATGTGATTGGCTCCTGCTCATGACCCATGTGATTGGCTCCTGCTCATGACTCATGTGATTGGCTCCTGCTCCTGACTCATGTGATTGGCTCCTGCTCCTGACTCATGTGATTGGCTCCTGCTCATGACTCATGTGATTGGCTCCTGCTCATGACTCATGTGATTGGCTCCTGCTCCTGACTCATGTGATTGGCTCCTGCTCATGACTCATGTGATTGGCTCCTGCTCCTGACTCATGTGATTGGCTCCTGCTCCTGACTCATGTGATTGGCTCCTGCTCATGACTCATGTGATTGGCTCCTGCTCATGACTCATGTGATTGGCTCCTGCTCCTGACTCATGTGATTGGCTCCTGCTCCTGACTCATGTGATTGGCTCCTGCTCATGACTCATGTGATTGGCTCCTGCTCATGACTCATGTGATTGGCTCCTGCTCCTGACTCATGTGATTGGCTCCTGCTCATGACTCATGTGATTGGCTCCTGCTCATGACTCATGTGATTGGCTCCTGCTCATGACTCATGTGATTGGCTCCTGCACATGACTCATGTGATTGGCTCCTGCTCATGACTCATGTGATTGGCTCCTGCTCCTGACTCATGTGATTGGCTCCTGCTCATGACTCATGTGATTGGCTCCTGCTCCTGACTCATGTGATTGGCTCCTGCTCCTGACTCATGTGATTGGCTCCTGCTCATGACTCATGTGATTGGCTCCTGCTCATGACTCATGTGATTGGCTCCTGCTCATGACTCATGTGATTGGCTCCTGCTCTTGACTCATGTGATTGGCTCCTGCTCATGACTCATGTGATTGGCTCCTGCTCATGACTCATGTGATTGGCTCCTGCTCTTGACTCATGTGATTGGCTCCTGCTCCTGACTCATGTGATTGGCTCCTGCTCATGACTCATGTGATTGGCTCCTGCTCTTGACTCATGTGATTGGCTCCTGCTCCTGACTCATGTGATTGGCTCCTGCTCATGACTCATGAGCTTGGAACAGTGACTTGAACCGAACATCAGCGTTTGAGGGAAGAACGCCTTTGTTTGTTTCCTCGTGTCATTCTCTCTGCTGCCAGTAGATGGAGTATAACACACATCCTGATGCGGGAACGCCTGAGAGAAAACACTGTGGGGCTTTCAATACATTTGACTTAAAAATCTCAAACACGCCAAAGCAAAAAGAAACACCATTTGATGCAGATGAAGTCCTCTGAGTCCTCTGCTCGTGTCAGTATTTGTGTCAGTATGTGTCAGTGTGTCACAGTATGTGTCAGTATGTGTCAGTGTTTGTATCAGTATGTGTCAGTGTTTGTGTCAGTATTTGTGTCAGTATTTGTGTCAGTAATGTGTCAGTGTTTGTGTCAGTATGTGTCAGTGTTTGTGTCAGTATTTGTGTCAGTATGTGTCAGTGTTTGTGTCAGTATGTGTCAGTGTTTGTGTCAGTATGAGTCAGTGTGTGTCAGTGTGTGTCAGTATGTGTCAGTATGTGTCAGTATGTGTCAGTGTTTTTGTCAGTATTTGTGTCAGTATGTGTCAGTGTTTGTGTCAGTATGTGTCAGTGTTTGTGTCAGTATTTGTGTCGTAATGTGTCAGTGTTTGTGTCAGTATGTGTCAGTGTGTGTCAGTGCGTATCAGTAATGTGTCAGTATGTGTCAGTGTGTGTCAGTATGTGTCAGTGTTTGTGTCAGTAATGTGTCAGTGTTTGTGTCAGTATGTATCAGTGTGTGTCAATATTTGTCAGTATGTGTCAGTGTTTGTGTCAGTATTTGTGTCAGTAATGTGTCAGTGTTTGTGTCAGTATTTGTGTCAGTATGTGTCAGTGTGTGTCAGTATGTGTCAGTGTGTGTCAGTATTTGTCAGTGTTTGTGTCAGTATTTGTGTCAGTATGTGTCAGTGTTTGTGTCAGTATGTGTCAGTGTTTGTGTCAGTATTTGTGTCGTAATGTGTCAGTGTTTGTGTCAGTATGTGTCAGTATGTGTCAGTGTTTGTGTCATTATTTGTTCAGTATGTGTCAGTGTTTGTGTCAGTGTTTGTGTCAGTATGTGTCAGTGTTTGTGTCGGTGTTTGTGTCAGTATGTGTCAGTATGTGTCAGTGTTTGTGTCAGTATGTGTCAGTGTTTTGTCAATATGTGTCAGTGTGTGTCAATGTGTGTCAGTATGTGTCAGTGTGTGTCAGTGTGTGTCAGTATGTGTCATTGTCTGTCGTTGTGTGTCAGTGTGTGTCAGTGTATGTCAGTGTGTGTCAGTGTGTGTCAGTATGTGTCAGTATGTGTCAGTGTGTGTCAGTATGTGTCAGTTCAGTATGTGTCAGTGTGTCAGTGTGTGTCAGTGTATGTCAGTGTGTGTCAATGTTAGTCAGTGTGTGTCAGTATGTGTCAGTGTGTGTCAGTGTGTGTCAGTGTGTGTCAGTGTTTGTGTCAGTATGTGTCAGTATGTGTCAGTATGTGTCTTTATGTGTCAGTATGTGTCAGTATGTGTTAGTGTCTGTCAGTGTGTCTCAGTGTGTGTCAGTGTTTGTGTCAGTATGTGTCTTTATGTGTCAGTATGTGTCAGTGTGTGTCAGTGTGTGTCAGTGTGTGTCAGTATGTGTCATTGTGTGTCAGTGTGTGTCAGTGTGTGTCAGTATGTGTCAGTATGTGTCAGTGTTTGTGTCAGTATGTGTCACTGTGTGTCAGTGTGTGTCAGTATGTGTCAGTATGTGTCAGTATGTGTCACTGTGTGTCAGTGTGTGTCAGTATGTGTCAGTATGTGTCAGTGTGTGTCAGTATGTGTCAGCGTGTGTCAGTGTGTGTCAGTGTGTGTCAGTATGTGTCAGTGTTTGAGTCAGTATTTGTGTCAGTATGTGTCAGTGTTTGTGTCAGTGTTTGTGTCAATATTTGTGTCAGTAATGTGTCAGTGTTTGTGTCAGTATGTGTCAGTGTGTCACAGTATGTGTCAGTATGTGTCAGTGTTTTTGTCAGTATTTGTGTCAGTATGTGTCAGTGTGTGTCAATATTTGTCAGTATGTGTCAGTGTTTGTGTCAGTATTTGTGTCAGTAATGTGTCAGTGTTTGTGTCAGTATTTGTGTCAGTATGTGTCAGTGTGTGTCAGTATGTGTCAGTATGTGTAGGTATGTGTCAGTGTTTGTGTCAGTATTTGTGTCAGTAATGTGTCAGTGTTTGTGTCAGTATGTGACAGTGTGTCACAGTATGTGTCAGTGTTTGTGTCAGTATTTGTGTCAGTATGTGTCAGTGTTTGTGCCAGTATTTGTGTCAGTGTGTGTCAGTATGTGTCAGTATGTGTCAGTGTTTGTGTCATTATTTGTTCAGTATGTGTCAGTGTTTGTGTCAGTGTTTGTGTCAGTATGTGTCAGTGTTTGTGTCGGTGTTTGTGTCAGTATGTGTCAGTATGTGTCAGTGTTTGTGTCAGTATGTGTCAGTGTTTTGTCAATATGTGTCAGTGTGTGTCAATGTGTGTCAGTATGTGTCAGTGTGTGTCAGTGTGTGTCAGTATGTGTCATTGTCTGTCATTGTGTGTCAGTGTTTGTCAGTGTGTGTCAGTGTGTGTCAGTGTGTGTCAGTATGTGTCAGTATGTGTCAGTGTGTGTCAGTATGTGTCAGTTCAGTATGTGTCAGTGTGTCAGTGTGTGTCAGTGTATGTCAGTGTGTGTCAGTGTGTGTCAATGTTAGTCAGTGTGTGTCAGTATGTGTCAGTGTGTGTCAGTGTGTGTCAGTGTGTGTCAGTGTTTGTGTCAGTATGTGTCAGTATGTGTCAGTATGTGTCTTTATGTGTCAGTATGTGTCAGTATGTGTTAGTGTCTGTCAGTGTGTCTCAGTGTGTGTCAGTGTTTGTGTCAGTATGTGTCTTTATGTGTCAGTATGTGTCAGTTCAGTATGTGTCAGTTCAGTATGTGTCAGTGTGTGTCAGTATGTGTCACTGTGTGTCAGTGTGTGTCAGTGTGTGTCAGTGTGTGTCAGTATGTGTCAGTGTGTGTCAGTGTGTGTCAGTGTGTGTCAGTATGTGTCAGTATGTGTCAGTGTTTGTGTCAGTATGTGTCAGTATGTGTCACTGTGTGTCAGTGTGTGTCAGTATGTGTCAGTATGTGTCAGTATGTGTCAGTATGTGTCACTGTGTGTCAGTGTGTGTCAGTATGTGTCAGTATGTGTCAGTGTGTGTCAGTATGTGTCAGTGTGTGTCAGTGTGTGTCAGTGTGTGTCAGTGTGTGTCAGTGTGTGTCAGTGTGTGTCAGTATGTGTCAGTGTGTGTCAGTGTGTGTCAGTGTTTTTGTCATTATGTGTCAGTATGTGTCTTTATGTGTCAGTATGTGTCAGTATGTGTCAGTGTGTGTCAGTGTGTGTCAGTGTTAGTGTCAGTATGTGTCCGTATGTGTCTTTATGTGTCAGTATGTGTCAGTATGTGTCAGTGTGTGTCAGTGTGTGTCAGTATGTGTCAGTTCAGTATGTGTCAGTGTGTGTCAGTATGTGTCAGTGTGTGTCAGTATGTGTCAGTTCAGTATGTGTCAGTATGTGTCAGTGTGTGTTAGTGTGTGTCAGTATGTGTCAGTGTGCGTCAGTATGTGTCAATATGTGTCAGTTCCGTATGTGTCAGTATGTGTCAGTATGTGTCAGTGTGTGTCAGTGTGTCAGTATGTGTCAGTATGTGTCAGTGTGTGTCAGTATGTGTCAGTATGTGTCTTTATGTGTCAGTATGTGTCAGTATGTGTTAGTGTCTGTCAGTGTGTCTCAGTGTGTGTCAGTGTTTGTGTCAGTATGTGTCTTTATGTGTCAGTATGTGTCAGTTCAGTATGTGTCAGTTCAGTATGTGTCAGTGTGTGTCAGTATGTGTCAGTGTTTGTGTCAGTATGTGTCTTTATGTGTCAGTATGTGTCAGTTCAGTATGTGTCAGTTCAGTATGTGTCAGTGTGTGTCAGTATGTGTCACTGTGTGTCAGTGTGTGTCAGTGTGTGTCAGTGTGTGTCAGTATGTGTCAGTGTGTGTCAGTGTGTGTCAGTGTGTGTCAGTATGTGTCAGTATGTGTCAGTGTTTGTGTCAGTATGTGTCAGTATGTGTCACTGTGTGTCAGTGTGTGTCAGTATGTGTCAGTATGTGTCAGTATGTGTCACTGTGTGTCAGTGTGTGTCAGTGTGTGTCAGTGTGTGTCAGTGTGTGTAAGTGTGTGTCAGTGTGTGTCAGTGTGTGTCAGTGTGTGTCAGTGTGTGTCAGTATGTGTCAGTGTGTGTCAGTGTGTGTCAGTGTTTGTGTCAGTATGTGTCCGTATGTGTCTTTATGTGTCAGTATGTGTCAGTATGTGTCAGTGTGTGTCAGTATGTGTCAGTTCAGTATGTGTCAGTGTGTGTCAGTATGTGTCAGTATGTGTCAGTGTGCGTCAGTATGTGTCAATATGTGTCAGTTCCGTATGTGTCAGTATGTGTCAGTATGTGTCAGTATGTGTCAGTGTGTGTCAGTGTGTGTCAGTGTGTGTCAGTATGTGTCAGTGTGCGTCAGTATGTGTCAATATGTGTCAGTTCCGTATGTGTCAGTATGTGTCAGTATGTGTCAGTATGTGTCAGTGTGTGTCAGTGTGTGTCAGTATGTGTCAGTTCAGTATGTGTCAGTATGTGTCAGTGTGTGTCAGTATGTGTCAGTATGTGTCAGTATGTGTCAGTGTGTCAGTGTGTGTCAGTATGTGTCAGTTCAGTATGTGTCAGTATGTGTCAGTATGTGTCAGTGTGTGTCAGTATGTGTCAGTATGTGTCAGTGTGTGTCAGTATGTGTCAGTATGTGTCAGTGTGTGTCAGGATGTGTCAGTATGTGTCAGTGTGTGTCAGTATGTGTCAGTGTGTGTCAGTGTGTGTCAGTATGTGTCAGTATGTGTCAGTTTGTGTCAGTATGTGTCAGTGTGTGTCAGTTCAGTGTGTGTCAGTATGTGTCAGTATGTGTCAGTGTGTGTCAGTATGTGTCAGGGTCTGTCAGTTTGTGTCAGTGTGTGTCAGTATGTGTCCGTATGTGTCTTTATGTGTCAGTATGTGTCAGTATGTGTCAGTGTGTGTCAGTGTGTGTCAGTATGTGTCAGTTCAGTATGTGTCAGTATGTGTCAGTGTGTGTCAGTGTGTGTCAGTATGTGTCAGTTCAGTATGTGTCAGTATGTGTCAGTATGTGTCAGTATGTGTCAGTGTGTGTCAGTGTGTGTCAGTATGTGTCAGTGTGCGTCAGTATGTGTCAATATGTGTCAGTTCCGTATGTGTCAGTATATGTCAGTATGTGTCAGTATGTGTCAGTGTGTGTCAGTGTGTGTCAGTATGTGTCAGTTCAGTATGTGTCAGTATGTGTCAGTGTGTGTCAGTATGTGTCAGTATGTGTCAGTATGTGTCAGTGTGTCAGTGTGTGTCAGTATGTGTCAGTTCAGTATGTGTCAGTATGTGTCAGTGTGTGTCAGTATGTGTCAGTATGTGTCAGTATGTGTCTTTATGTGTCAGTATGTGTCAGTGTGTGTCAGTATGTGTCACTGTGTGTCAGTATGTGTCAGTGTGTGTCAGTATGTGTCAGTATGTGTCTTTATGTGCCAGTGTGTGTCAGTGTGTGTCAGTATGTGTCAGTGTGTGTCAGTGTGT
>NW_027316056.1:40451180-40502154 GCF_026437365.1 Eucyclogobius newberryi
TAGAGATCCTTTATCTTTAATCCCAAACGTACAGCTGCGCTATTAAATCAAAGAAAATGATTAAATAATGTCAAATATTAATCAATAATACACACATATTCATCAATAATACACACATATTCATCAATAATACACTTCCTTCATAAATAATCTCCACTAGAAACTTTAGGGGTCTTTTATTTGGTTAAAAATGTAATCAAATATTATTATAATATTCAATAACATTTTGAATTAATTGTAAGTTTCGGATCAATTTTCAAAAAACAAAACATGTGGAACTTTTGTTTTGGAAACAAAGCTCTTTAATGACTGAGGATGATGAAGATGAGGATGAAGATGATGATGAGGATGATGATGATGATGATGAGGATGATGAGGATGAAGATGATGATGGTGATGATGATGATGAGGATGAAGATGATGATGAGGATGATGATGATGATGAGGATGAAGATGATGATGAGGATGATGATGATGATGATGAGGATGATG
The DNA here is from genome assembly GCF_026437365.1 of Eucyclogobius newberryi. Lineage (NCBI taxonomy): Eukaryota > Metazoa > Chordata > Actinopteri > Gobiiformes > Gobiidae > Eucyclogobius > Eucyclogobius newberryi. The sequence continues at coordinate 40,451,673 of NW_027316056.1, forward strand.
ATGATGATGAGGATGAAGATGATGATGATGATGATGATGAGGTTGAAGATGATGATGAGGATGATGAGGATGATGATGATGAGGATGAAGATGATGATGAGGATGAAGATGATGATGATGATGAGAATGATGATGATGAGGATGAAGATGATGATTAGAATGATGATGATGATGATGAGGATGAAGATGATGATGAGGATTATGATGATGAGGATGATGAGGATGATGATGAGGATGAAGATGATGATGAGAATGATGAGGATGGAGATGATGAGGATGAAGATGATGATGAGAATGATGATGATGATGAGGATGATGATGAGGATGATGAGGATGAGGATGAAGATGATGAGGATGATCAAATCAAATCAAATCAATTTATTTTTGTAAGGCCCAAAATCACAACAACAGTTGCCTCTGAGGGCCACAGGGAGAAATGAATCAACAATGTCTGTGGTGGCGATGGAGTCAGACAATGTCTGTGGTGGCGAGGGACGATGTCCCAGAGTCCTCTGTCCTTAGACTCTCCTTCTCGGCCAGGAAAAACTACAAAAAAAACCTCTTTGGGAAAAAAGCGTAGAAACCTGGAGGAGTTCCAGTGAAGGAGAGATCCGACTCTCACAGACGGACACAAGGAGACTGGAGCTGGACCCACTCTTCAGGCAGAAGAGGGACCGTCTGAGGCGAGCTGGACCCACTCCTCAGGCAGATGAGGGACCGTCTGAGGCGAGCTGGACGCACTCTTCAGGCAGATGAGGGACCGACTGAGGCGAACTGGAGCCACTCTTCAGGCAGATGAGGGACCGTCCACACAGGGCAGGGACCACTTCACCAGGGGAGGGGCATCTGGGTCCACAGGTCCTCAGGAGTGAGAGAAAGAAAAGAAGGCGGTGAACAATTTGCAAGTGGAATCAAAAAATAAATATTGTTTGATAGCATAAGTAGTCAGAAGAAGAAGAGGATAGTGCTCAAGCTGACATACTTCCCCCAGCATAGTTACTCCTAGGGCAGCGTAGCTAAAGCTGTGGGTTTATCTTTATGTTCCTAACTACTCTGACCATAAGCGATTTCGAAGAGGAACGTTTTAAGCCTGGACTTAAATGAAGAGACTGTGTCAGCATATTTAACATGGGTCGGGAGCTGATTCCATAACACAGGAGCTTGGGAGCTAAACGCTCTACCTCCTACAGTACTTTTAGAGACTCTTGGCACCACCAGAAGGCCGGCATTCTGAGAGCGAAGAGCTCTGTTTGGATGATATGGTTCTATAGCATCTTTGAGGTAGGATGGGGCCATGTCATTTATGGCTTTGTAGGTCAAGAGTAGAATTTTGAATTTGATTCTGGACTCGACGGGGAGCCAGTGAAGAGACTTCAGCACTGGCGTAATGTGCTCTCTTCTATGATGAGGATGATGATGAAGATGATGATGAGAATGATGATGATGATGATGATGAGGATGATGATGATGAGGATGAAGATGAGGATGAGAATGATGATGATGATGATGAAGATGAGGATGAAGATGATGAGGATGAAGAAGATGAGGATTATGAGGATGATGATGAGGATGATGATGAGAATGATGATGATGATGATGATGATGAAGATGAGGATGAAGATGATGAGGATGAGAATGATGATGATGATGATGAGGATGAAGATGATTATGAGAATGATGATGATGATGATGATGAGGATGATGATGATGATGATGAAGAAGATGAGGATGAAGATGATGAGGATGATGAGGATGAAGAGGATGAGGATGAAGATGATGAAGATGATGATGATGAAGATGATGATGATGATGAAGAAGATGAGGATTATGAGGATTATGAGGATGATGAGGATGAAGATGATGATTATGGATGGAGGAGGATGGTGTGTGACAAGTGTCCTGCAGGGGTCACTAACACACCTGCAGGGGTCACTAGCAGGGGTCACTAACACACCTGCGGGGGTCTAAAACACCTGCGGGGGTCTAACACACCTGCAGGGGTCATTAACACACCTGCAGGGGCCACTAGCAGGGGTCACTAACACACCTGCAGGGGTCACTAACACACCTGCAGGGATCACTAACACACCTGCGGGGGTCACTAACATACCTGCAGGGGTCATTAACACACCTGCGGGGGTCATTAACACACCTGCAGGAGTAACTAACACACCTGCGGGGGTCACTAACACACCTGCAGGAGTCACTAACACACCTGCGGGGGTCACTTACACACCTGCGGGGGTCACTAACACACCTGCGGGGGTCACTTACACAACTGCGGGGGTCACTAACACACCTGCTGTGGTCACTAACACACCTGCGGGGGTCACTAACACACCTGCGGGGGTCACTAGCAGGGGTCACTAACACACCTGCAGGGGTCACTAACACAGCTGCAGGGGTCATTAACACACCTGCAGGGGTCATTAACACACCTGGAGGGGTCACTAGCAGGGGTCACTAACACACCTGCAGGGGTCACTAACACACCTGCAGGGGTCATTAACACACCTGCAGGGGTCATTAACACACCTGCGGGGGTCACTAACACACCTGCAGGAGTCACTAACACACCTGTAGGGGTCACTAACACACCTGCGGGGGTCACTAACACACCTGCAGTGGTCACAAACACACCTGCAGGGGTCACTAACACACCTGCAGGGGTCAGTAACACACCTGTAAAGGGTCACTAACACACCAGCAGTGGTCACTAACACACCTGCAGTGGTCACTAACACACCTGCGGGGGTCTAACACACCTGCGGGGTCACTAACACACCTGCGGGGGTCACTAACACACCTGCAGTGGTCACTAACACACCTGCAGGTGTCACTAACACACCTGCGGGGGTCTAACACACCTGCGGGGGTCTAACACACCTGCGGGGTCACTAACACACCTGCAGGAGTCACTAACACACCTGCGGGGGTCACTAACACACCTGCGGGGGTCACTAACACACCTGCGGGGGTCACTAACACACCTGCAGTGGTCACTAACACACCTGCGGGGGTCTAACACACCTGCAGGTGTCACTAACACACCTGCGGGGGTCTAACACACCTGCGGGGGTCTAACACACCTGCGGGGTCACTAACACACCTGCAGGAGTCACTAACACACCTGCGGGGGTCACTAACACACCTGCAGTCGTCACTAACACACCTGCGGGGGTCACTAACACACCTGCAGGAGTCACTAACACACCTGCGGGGGTCACTAACACACCTGCAGTCGTCACTAACACACCTGCGGGGGTCACTAACACACCTGCAGGGGCCACTAGCAGGGGTCACTAACACACCTGCAGGAGTCACTAACACACCTGCGGGGGTCACTGACACACCTGCAGTCGTCACTAACACACCTGCAGGAGTCACTAACACACCTGCGGGGGTCACTAACACACCTGCAGTCGTCACTAACACACCTGCGGGGGTCACTAACACACCTGCAGGAGTCACTAACACACCTGCGGGGGTCACTGACACACCTGCAGTCGTCACTAACACACCTGCAGGAGTCACTAACACACCTGCGAGGGTCACTAGCACACCTGCAGGAGTCACTAACACACCTGCGGGGGTCACTAACACACCTGCAGTCGTCACTAACACACCTGCGGGGGTCACTAACACACCTGCGGGGGTCTAACACACCTGCAGTGGTCACTAACACACCTGCGGGGGTCACTAACACACCTGCGCGGGTCTAACACACCTGCAGTGGTCACTAACACACCTGCAGGGGTCACTAACACCTGCGGGGGTCTAACACACCTGCGGGGGTCACTAAGACACCTGCAGGGGTCACTAACACACCTGCAGGGGTCACTAACACACACTAACCTGAGCGTGTCTGAGTCTGTGGTCATCAATAGAATCAATGGGAGAACTTGGATCAGGGATTATCACGTCAAAAGAGCATGAGAATAATTTAATTGGGGGAAACAGAGTGTGTGCTCGAGGAGGAGGAGGAGAAGGAGGAGAAGGAGGAGGAGGAGAAGGAGGAAGAGGAGGAGCAGAAGGAGGAAGAGGAGGAGGAGGAGGAGAAGGAGGAGGAGGAGGAGGAGGAGGAAGAGGAGGAGGAGGAGGAGAAGGAGGAGGAGGAGAAGGAGGAGGAGGAAGAAGGAGGAGGAGGAAGAAGGAGGAGGAGGCGGAGGAGGAGGAGGAGAAGGAGGAGGAGGAGTCGTGAGGAGGTGGTCCGCCTGCGCTGCAGAGGAGGTGAGGGAGGGGAGAGACGGCTCTTACACCAGCGTCACGCCTTTGATTTATGGCCCCTCCAATGCGCACTGACGCACACACGGCTCCGCGGGTCTCCCCCCTCTCCCCTCCCTCCCCCCGCCACACCCCCATCCCGCTGCACGTATCTCTGTGTCCGTGTGCGGGCCCCGATGTGTGTGCGGGCCCCCGTGTGTATGTGCAGGCCCCGGTGTGTGTGTGCAGGCCCCACTGTGTGTGCGCGGGCCCCGGTGTCCGTGTGCAGGCCCCGGTGTGTGCGCGGGCCCCGGTGTCCGTGTGCAGGCCCCGGTGTGTGCGCGGGCCCTGGTGTGTGTGTGTGCAGGCCCTGGTGTGTGCGCGGGCCCTGGTGTGTGCAGAGGGTTTACCGTGTAGAGTCCGAGGTCGGTGGCGCGGAGCCAGCGGCTGGCGGCCCCTGATTGATTGGTTCGTGAGGCCCGGGACATGTTTATCTTTACGCAGACAGAGCAAAGTCATCCCCGTGTCCTGGTTTAGCCTCTGGCCTCTTCGATACATTAGTGTGGTCCCGGGGCCCCCCGAGCCCCCGGGGGGCCCTGAAAGAAAGATGGATCCGTATGTGAATGTGCTCTTTATGTGCACTTTATGGATTTATGTTGATCATTATTCAGGCTTTTGTCTTTTATGCTGTGGTGAGCAGATCATGAAACACACACACCTTAAGACACTTTAAGTGTGAGGGACAGGGACATGGCAGCCACGCCTCCATCAGTTTGCCTCAGGGCAGGTATGGCACAGGGTTTATAGCCTGAGTTTGACTTCTCATAAGTGTGTTTTACACGTGAGGTCTGTGCTGAGAACATCCACATGTAACAGGCTCCGCCCCTCCACTGGCCCCTCCACTGGCCCCTCCACTGGCCCCGATCAACGTTAAAGTCCCTGCGTTTCCGTTAAAATTGCACCTTTTCTTTCTTTTGGCTGTCACACAAAAGAGCCTCATGTCTTCATTAGAGTTCAGTCACGTGACGTTGCCGGGATACGACCGGCCGTGCGCTTGTGGGCGGAGCTTCACCTTCAAAGCCCCCGCCGAGGCCGAGCCGGACCCCCGGCTCCGAGATGTGCACAAACACTTGTTGCCACGGGTGACGCTCTTCAGACGCTCGCTGTGTCTAATTAGCATTCTTCACGCGAGTCTTTAGACGTCTCACTTTATGTCCATTAAGCACCGGGGGCCCCTGAGACACGGCGACGCGAGGGCCAAACCGGGGCCAGATCACGGTCCACAGAGACGAGATTCCACCGCAGCGTCGGAGAAAAGCAGGTGGCACATCCAAAGCTACATATGCCAACGATTGTCACAGTTTAGACTCATTTTTAGACATGATTCAGATCGGAAAAGATGAATATTTCCTCGGCTGAAAAGGAGAGATCATAGTTTCCTTTACGGTTGTTGTCCTTTTGTCATTTATTTGGTTTATGGTTTATTTGGTTTATGGTTTCGGCCGAACATTTAATGAGTCGGCTGAGTATTTTGAGTGAGAAAAGAAAACTACACATAACACGACACGTTCAGTGTCTTTGCTCCGGTTTTCATTGCGAACGACCCGAGAGTGCGACACGTTTGAGAGTTTGAAGCACAATTAGCACTATTAGCACTATTAGCACGATTAGCACTATAAGCACTATAAGCAAAATTAGCATGATTAACACTATTAGCACGATTAGCACTACTTGCACTATTAGCACTATAAGCAAAATTAGCACGATTAACACTATTAGCACGATTAGCACTACTTGCACTATTAGCACTATAAGCAAAATTAGCACGATTAACACTATTAGCACGATTAGCACTACTTGCACTATTAGCACTTTTAGCACTATTAGCACTATAAGCAAAATTAGCATGATTAACACTATTAGCACGATTAGTACTACTTGCACTAATAGCACTATTAGCACTATTAGCACTATTAGGACGTTTAGCATGATTAGCACTATAAGCACTATTAGCACGATTAGCTTCATAGAGCTTTTGTGCGGCGCAGGAGCCGTGACATTTGAGGAGAGCAGCTCCTGCCGAGTGGCTCTCGATCAAACCGGTTTCACCAGAACACGTGAATGCCGCGGCGATGGCAACACGGGGAATATCGTGGGTTTGACTTCCTGCTCGGACACGTCGTTTCCGTCGCTTCTGCCTGGAAACCGTCCCGTGAACAAGGGCCGAAGCGCAATGTTTTGACAAAGAGAATGTTGTTGTTGAATTGTTGACTGAAGTCTTACTGGACTGATGTATTTGTACCCTTTTTATCCAAGGATTCAAGAACAAATGTAAATGTGTATCCTTCTAACCTTCTAACCCAAACCTACACAATCATGAGTTGAATTGACTTTGTTTCGTGAGGTTTGCCATGGCAACCGTGCAGAGCGTAAGAGGCACTGACAAAGGCTTCAGCACCGCCCACTTGTTCTGCACATTGTTCAGTGACTCGTGGTATCAGGCCACGCCCATAATGAGAAATGAAATGAATAAAATACACATCCTCCAATAATCATCCAAACACAAGCATGTGTTGTGTTTGTCTGTTTGTCTATGTTTCTATGGTAACCCTGCGTCGAGGTTTACAGGGGTGTGCCCCGCCTAAGGCCCAAAGTCACTGGGACAGGCTCCAGTCCCCCACGCACTGGGACTGGATTATATAATAATACTCTAAGTACAGCTCTAAAGTACACATGTAGTAGTAGTCGTAGTAGTAGTAGTAGTAGTAGTAGTAGTAGTAGTAGTAGTTGTAGTCGTAGTAGTAGTCTCTTCTCTCTCTGGGAGTAGGGGTAGGGACCTCTGCGGAGTAGGGCCTACTACTACTACTACTACTACTACTACTACATGCAGATGTCCAGGTTGATGTGGCTGTGATTGCTGAGCACGTTCTAGAATGTTGTGAACACAGAACAATCAGATCCGACACAAACTGGACTAAAAGGGTTTGGACACGCCCACTCTGTCGCCAGGAGCAGAAGCAGAGGAAGTGAGAGGAAACAAGAGTCTGGATGTCGACACGGCGAAACGTCTCTGCGGCTCGTGTTCGCCTCTGAAGAACCGACTCGTACACGTTTTTTAGATTAGAGAACATGAAAGATGGATGAAGGACAAGGACAAACGGGGCCAGAGCTGTGCAAGAGGAAGTGAGGGGAAATGAGACGAGGAAGTGAGAGGAAATGAGACGAGGAAGTGAGGGGGAATGAGATGAGGAAGTGAGAGGAAATGAGACGAGGAAGTGAGGGGGAATGAGATGAGGAAGGGAGGGGAAATGAGGGGACATGAGACGAGGAAGTGAGGGGGAAATGAGATGAGGAAGTGAGAGGAAATGAGACAAGGAAGTGAGGGGAAATGAGATGAGAAAATGAGAGGAAATGAGACGAGGAAGTGAGGGGGAATGAGGAAGTGAGGGGAAATGAGACGAGGAAGTGAGAGGAAGTGAGGGGAAATGTGACGAGGAAGTGAGGGGAAGTGAGATGAGGAAGTGAGGGGAAGTGAGATGAGGAAGTGAGGGGAAGTGAGAGGAAATGAGGAAGTGAGGCGAAATGAGACAAGGAAGTGAGGGGAAATGAGACGAGGAAGTGAGGGGTAATGAGACGAGGAAGTGAGGGAAAATGAGACAAGGAAGTGAGGGGTAATGAGATGAGGAAGTGAGGGAAAATGAGTCAAGGAAGTGAGAAGAAATGAGACAAGGAAGTGAGGGGACATGAGACGAGGAAGTGAGGGGAAATGAGACGAGGAAGTGAGGGGAAAATAGATGAGGAAGTGAGGGGAAAATAGGTGAGGAAGTGAGGGGACATGAGACGAGGAAGTGAGGGAAAATTAGATAAGGAAGTGAGGGGAAATGAGACGAGGAAGTGAGAGGAAATTAGACAAGGAAGTGAGGGGAAATGAGACGAGGAAGTGAGGGGACATGAGACAAGGAAGTGAGGGGAAAATAGATGAGGAAGTGAGGGGAAAATAGACGAGGAAGTGAGGGGACATGAGACGAGGAAGTGAGGGGAAATTAGACAAGGAAGTGAGGGGAAATGAGACGAGGAAGTGAGGGGAAATTAGACAAGGAAGTGAGGGGAAATGAGATGAGGAAGTTAGGGGAAATGAGATGAGGAAGTGAGGGGGGACGAGGAAGTGAGAGGAAATTAGACGAAGAAGTGAGGGGAAATGAGACAAGGAAGTGAGTGAAAATGAGACAAGGAAGTGATGGGAAATAGGACAAGGAAGTGATGGGAAACAAGACAAGGAAGTGAGGGGAAATGAGATTAGGAATTGAGGGGAAATGAGATGAGGAAGTGAGGGTAAATGAGACGAAGAAGTGAGGGTAAATGAGACGAGGGAGTGAGGGGACATGAGACGAGGAAGTGAGGGGAAATGAGACGAGGAAGTGAGGGCGATAGCGATTGACACCTCCAACCTAAATATCGTATTTGTTGAAAGGTGAAATGTCCTCTTTTCGCTCCGAGGAGTGAAGCAGGCGGAATCAGGCAGTGATGGACATGACTTTTACATCAAGTTTGCTTCAATATAAGTTGTATGTTCTGCGTTTCCTTGGTGATGCTCCGCGCCCATGTGTGAGCCCAAACCTTCAGTTAAAGTAAGCCGCGTGGCGTCTGCAGCGCCGCTCTCGTCTCGCTCAGTGCCACGTCCTAGGTAATGTTTATTTTCACACTCCATTTGCACAATTGCACTTTAAAATCCACCGAGGTCCTTTTACTGTAAACACGCAGCAAAGTGGGCCAAATCCAGAGAGGAAAAGCACAGAGGAAACACAGATATCGACGCCGTTCTGCATTTTGGAGCATTCGTCTCGGTGGGACGTGGAGTGTGAGATTCTAGAGAAAGTGGGCTTTAAAACCAGGTGCAACACGCCCGAGCGGAATATCTGCCGTGTCCAGATCTCAACCGAAAACGGTGTGTTCAAGTTCAAGAAAAGAGAAATCCACCAATGTCGAACCTTCTCATTATTAACACAATATTAATCTCTGGGTTTAACGTCGTTTTAACTGACAAACAATCACTTCATCCACTTAGAGAGGCTTTTGTGTGAGAAAAGAATGTGACTTTTAGTTTGTTCGGACAGAGAAGACAGTTTCTTGTTGAACCGTGAGCCATGAATGATTAACCTGGACAAATATGACCTCTGACACTCGGATGAAGAGCTCAGTGTTTGACTATATCACGTGAACACAACCTGAAGCCAACGCCGGTGTTTTCAATACTGCGGTTTCAGTTCGAGGGCCTGAAACTTGTACCTCCAGCAGCGGCGGACACTTTAAGCCGAGGCGTCTTTGAGGACTTTCATTGTCTCCGGCAGTGACTCCGAGTCTCTTCTGTTTAACATAAAGCCACAGTTAGCCGTTAGCCGTTAGCACGGTGACGGGCTGACAGGTAATTAGCGGCGCTCTCGTCCGCTCCGATAACACCTCGGTGGGGAAAACGCTCGTCTGGGTTCCGAGTCCCGGCCAAGTCCGCAGCTCATTCTGGAGATAAGAGCGTTTCAACTTTCCCTCTGACGCCTGAAAGTGATTTAGGACGTGTGACAGCCGAGGGGGGAACCAGAGGGGGAGATGGAGACGAAGGGGGAGACGAGAGGGTGAGAAGGAGATGAAGGGGGAGACGAGAGGGGGAGTAGGAGACAAAGGGGGAGACGAGAGGGGGAGAAGGAGATGAAGGGGGAGATGAGAGGGGGAGAAGGAGACGAAGGGGGAGGCGAGAGGGAGAGAAGGAGACGAAGGGGGGAACCTGAGGGGAGAAGGAGACGAAGGGGGAGACGAGAGGGGGAGAAGGAGATGAAAGGGGAGACGAGAGGGGGAGAAGGAGACGAAGGGGGAGACGAGAGGGGGAGAAGGAGATGAAGGGGGAGACGAGAGGGGGAGTAGGAGACAAAGGGGGAGACGAGAGGGGGAGAAGGAGACGAAGAAGGGAAAGAGAGGGGGAGATGGAGACGAAGGGGGAGACGAGAGGGGGAGAAGGAGATGAAGGGGGGGACGAGAGGGGGAGAAGGAGACGAAGGGGGGAAAGAGAGGGGGAAAAGGAGACGAAGGAGGGAACCTGAGGGGGAGAAGGAGACGAAGGAGGGAACCAGAGGGGGAGAAGGAGACGAAGGGGGAACCTGAGGGGGAGAAGGAGACGAAGGGGGAGGCGAGAGGGAGAGAAGGAGACGAAGGGGGAGATGAGAGGGGGAGAAGGAGACGAAGGGGGGAACCTGAGGGGGAGAAGGAGGCGAAGGGGGAGACGAGAGGGGAAGAAGGAGACGAAGGGGGGAACCAGAGGGAGAGATGGAGACGAAGGGGGAGACGAGAGGGGGAGAAGGAGACGAAGGAGGGAACGAGAGGGGGAGAAGGAGACGAAGGGGGGAACCTGAGGGGGATAAGGAGATGAAGGGGGAGACGAGAGGGAGAGAAGGAGACGAAGGGGGAGATGAGAGGGGGAGAAGGAGATGAAGGGGGAGACGAGAGGGGGAGTAGGAGACAAAGGGGGAGACGAGAGGGGGAGAAGGAGACGAAGGGGGGAAAGAGAGGGGGAAATGGAGACGAAGGGGGAGACGAGAGGGGGAGAAGGAGATGAAGGGGGGGACGAGAGGGGGAGAAGGAGACGAAGGGGGGAAAGAGAGGGGGAAAAGGAGACGAAGGAGGGAACCTGAGGGGGAGAAGGAGACGAAGGAGGGAACCAGAGGGGGAGAAGGAGACGAAGGGGGGAACCTGAGGGGGAGAAGGAGACGAAGGGGGAGGCGAGAGGGAGAGAAGGAGACGAAGGGGGAGATGAGAGGGGGAGAAGGAGACGAAGGGGGGAACCTGAGGGGGAGAAGGAGACGAAGGGGGAGACGAGAGGGGGAGAAGGAGACGAAGGGGGGAACCAGAGGGAGAGATGGAGACGAAGGGGGAGACGAGAGGGGGAGAAGGAGACGAAGGAGGGAACGAGAGGGGGAGAAGGAGACGAAGGGGGGAACCTGAGGGGGATAAGGAGACGAAGGGGGAGACGAGAGGGAGAGAAGGAGACGAAGGGGGAGATGAGAGGGGGAGAAGGAGACGAAGGGGGGAACCTGAGGGGGAGAAGGAGACGAAGGGGGAGACGAGAGGGGGAGAACGAGACGAAGGGGGAGATGAGAGGGGGAGAAGGAGACGAAGGAGGGAACGAGAGGGGGAGAAGGAGACGAAGGGGGGTACCATAGGGGGAGATGGAGACGAAGGGGGGAACGAGAGGGGGAGATGGAGACAAAGGGGGAGACGAGAGGGGGAGAAGGAGACGAAGGGGGAACCAGAGGGGGAGAAGGAGACGAAGGGGTGAACGAGAGAACGAGAGGGGGAGAAGGAGACGAAGGAGGGAACCTGAGGGGGAGAAGGAGACGAAGGAGGGAACCAGAGGGGGAGAAGGAGACGAAGGGGGGAACCTGAAGGGGAGAAGGAGACGAAGGGGGAGGCGAGAAGGAGAGAAGGAGACGAAGGGGGAGATGAGAGGGGGAGAAGGAGACGAAGGGGGGAACCTGAGGGGGAGAAGGAGACGAAGGGGGAGACGAGAGGGGGAGAAGGAGACGAAGGGGGGAACCAGAGGGAGAGATGGAGACGAAGGGGGAGACGAGAGGGGGAGAAGGAGACGAAGGAGGGAACGAGAGGGGGAGAAGGAGACGAAGGGGGGAACCTGAGGGGGATAAGGAGACGAAGGGGGAGGCGAGAGGGAGAGAAGGAGACGAAGGGGGAGACGAGAGGGGGAGAACGAGACGAAGGAGGGAACGAGAGGGGGAGAAGGAGACGAAGGGGGGTACCATAGGGGGAGATGGAGACGAAGGGGGGAACGAGAGGGGGAGATGGAGACAAAGGGGGAGACGAGAGGGGGAGAAGGAGACGAAGGGGGAACCAGAGGGGGAGAAGGAGACGAAGGGGTGAACGAGAGAACGAGAGGGGGAGAAGGAGACGAAGGAAGGAACCAGAGGGTGAGATGGAGACGAAGGGGGGAACGAGAGGGGGAGAAGGAGACGAAGGGGGAGACGAGAGGGGGAGAAGGAGACGAAGGGGGGAACCAGAGGGGAGATGGAGACGAAGGAAGGAACCAGAGTGGGAGAAGGAGACGAAGGAGGGAACGAGAGGGGGAGATGGAGACGAAGGGGGGAACGAGAGGGGGAGAAGGAGAAGAAGGGGAAACCAGAGGGGGAGATGGAGACGAAGGAGGGAACCAGAGGGGGAGATGGAGACGAAGGAGGGAACCAGAGGGGGAGATGGAGACGAAGGGGGGAACGAGAGGGGGAGAAGGAGAAGAAGGGGAAACCAGAGGGGGAGATGGAGACGAAGGAGGGAACCAGAGGGGGAGAAGGAGACGAAAGGGGAACCAGAGGGGGAGATGGAGACGAAGGGGGGAACGAGAGGGGGAGAAGGAGACGAAAGGGGAACCAGAGGGGGAGATGCAGACGAAGGAAGGAACCAGAGGGGGAGAAGGAGACAAAGGGGGAGACAAGAGGGGGAGAAGGAGACAAAGGGGGGAACGAGAGGGGGAGAAGGAGTTTAGTTTAGTCAGTGTTTAGTCAGAGTTTAGTTTAGTCAGATCTTTTGATTCTAAATTTTCTGGGCTTGAAACAAACATTTTAAACTTTCAGCAGATTTCAGTTCTAAACGTGACGTTTGGCGTTTCATGTGATGTTGAAAACGTGTAGAAGAAATGATCCCGTTACCGTGACGACCACACAACCTTAACCACAGTAAACCTGTCATTGATGTCATAAGAAGCGCTTTAGGTCATGAGGATCTGTTTCCTGTCCTCGCCCTTCGCCCTTCGCCCTTCGTCTTTCGCCCTTCGTCTTTCGCCCTTCGTCTTTCGCCCTTCGCCCTTCGTCTTTCGCCCAAAAACGTTTCCCTCTCGCCTCCATTTGTTCTGCCACAAAACGCTTTCCTTCTTTTGCGTTTGTGAATTTACAATTCGCTCGTCGCCTCCGGAAACAGAAAAATCACAAAAGAATCAAAATGCAAATGTCAGAGGCAAAAGACGATGTGACCCCAGAGCGAAGACGTGCTCCTGACGCCGAGCCAAACCCTCTGCGTGTGTCCCACATGAGGACGTGTCTCACATGTGGACATGTCTCACATGAGGACGTGTCCCACATGAGGACGTGTCCCACATGAGGACGTGTCCCACATGTGGACGTGTCTCACATGAGGACGTGTCTCACATGAGGACGTGTCCCACATGAGGACGTGTCCCACATGTGGACGTGTCTCACATGTGGACGTGTCTCACATGTGGACGTGTCCCACATGAGGACGTGTCCCACATGTGGACGTGTCCCACATGAGGACGTGTCCCACATGAGGACGTGTCCCACATGTGGACGTGTCTCACATGTGGACGTGTCTCAAATGAGGACGTGTCCCACATGAGGATGTGTCTCACATGAGGATGTGTCCCACATGAGGACGCGTCCCACATGAGGACGTGTCTCACATGACGACATGTCCCACATGAGGACGTGTCTCACATGAGGACATGTCCCACATGAGGACATGTCTCACATGACGACGTGTCCCACATGAGGACGTGTCTCACATGACGACGTGTCCCACATGAGGACGCGTCCCATCATGAGGACGTGTCTCACATGACGACGTGTCCCACATGAGGACGTGTCTCACATGACGACGTGTCCCACATGTGGGACGTGTCTCACATGAGGACATGTCCCACATGAGGACTGCATGAAATATGATGAGTTTGATCAGAAGTGGATAATCTGCGGATAAGAAAACGTCTGCTTTAAGTGAAAGTGATTCAGGATCATCAGGATCATGTCTCGCTCTTGTAGCAGTAAAAGATCGTGCTCTGAGTTCAAACATATCATCATGTGAACAACGACAACAACAGAATTACCGTATTTTCTGGACTACAAGTCGCCCTTTTTTCATAGTTTTGGCCGATGTGCGACTTATACTCTAGAGCGACTTAAATATGATATTATTCGTTATTTTCACACAACCACAAGAGGGCGCTCTAGGCTCTAAGCGACGCAGAAGAAGAGTCTGCACTTCCTCTTCCTCTGGAGTTTGTGGAGTTGTTTAGAAGTGACACAGAGGAAGAAGAATTCAATTGATTTAGTGATTTGGGGTAAAACTGATGCTTTGGTAAACTTGTTAGCATGTTAGCATGTTCTTTATGCTATAGTTATCTGAATAACTGTGAATATTCATGTGGTATATAATAGTACTCATAGTTGTATGTAATAGTACTCATAGTTGTATATAATAGTACTCATACTTGTATGTAATAGTACTCATAGTTGTATATAATAGTACTCATACTTGTATGTAAAAGTACTCATAGTTGTATATAATAGTACTCATACTTGTATGTAATAGTACTCATTGTTGTATATAATAGTACTCATAGTTGTATATAATAGTACTCATTGTTGTATATAATAGTACTCATAGTTGTATGTAATAGTACTCATAGTTGTTTATAATAGTACTCATACTTGTATGTAGTAGTACTCATAGTTCTATATAATAGTACTCATTGTTGTATGTAAAAGTACTCATAGTTGTATATAATAGTACTCATACTTGTATGTAAAAGTACTCAGAGTTGTATATAATAGTACTCATACTTGTATGTAATAGTACTCATAGTTGTATATAATAGTACTCATAGTTGTATATAATTTTACTCATGGTTGTATGTAATAGTACTCATAGTTGTTTATAATAGTACTCATACTTGTATGTAATAGTACTCATAGTTGTATATAATAGTACTCATACTTGTATGTAAAAGTACTCAGAGTTGTATATAATAGTACTCATACTTGTATGTAATAGTACTCATAGTTGTATATAATAGTACTCATAGTTGTATATAATTTTACTCATGGTTGTATGTAATAGTACTCATAGTTGTTTATAATAGTACTCATACTTGTATTTAATAGTACTCATAGTTGTATACAATAGTACTCATACTTGTATGTAATAGTACTCATAGGTGTATATAATAGTACTCATACTTGTATGTAATAGTACTCATAGTTGTATGTAATAATAATCATACTTGTATATAATAGTACTCATAGATGTACATAATAGTACTCATAGTTCTATATAATAGTACTCATTGTTCTATATAATAGTACTCATATTTGTATGTAATAGTACTCATAGTTGTATGTAATAGTACTCATAGTTGTATGTAATAATACTCATAGTTGTATGTAATAGTACTCATAGTTGTATGTAATAGTACTCATAGTTGTTTAAAATAGTACTCATACTTGTATGTAATAGTACTCATAGTTGTATATAATAGTACTCATAGTTGTATGTAATAGTACTCATAGTTGTATGTAATAGTACTCATAGTTGTATATAATAGTACTCATAATTGTACATAATAGTACTCATAGTTGTATATAATAGTACTCATAATTGTACATAATAGTACTCATAGTTGTATATAATAGTACTCACACTTGTATGTAATAGTACTCAGAGTTGTATATAATAGTACTCATAGCTGCATGTAATATTACTCATAGTTGTATATAATAGTACTCATAGTTGCATGTAATAGTACTCATAGTTGTACATAATAGTACTCATAGGTCTATATAATAGTTGTATGTAATAGTAACATAGTTGTATGTAATAGTACTCATAGTTGTTTAAAATAGTACTCATACTTGTATGTAATAGTACTCATAGTTGTATATAATAGTACTCATACTTGTATGTAAAAGTACTCATAGTTGTATATAATAGTACTTATACTTGTATGTAATAGTACTCATTGTTGTATATAATAGTACTCATAGTTGTATACAATAGTACTCATACTTGTATATAATAGTACTCATAGTTGTATATAATTTTACTCATGGTTGTATGTAATAGTACTCATAGTTGTTTATAATAGTACTCATACTTGTATGTAATAGTACTCAGAGTTGTATATAATAGTACTCATACTTGTATGTAAAAGTACTCATAGTTGTATATAATAGTACTCATAGTTGTATGTAATAGTACTCATTGTTGTATATAATAGTACTCATAGTTGTATATAATAGTACTCATAGTTGTATATAATAGTACTCATACTTGTATGTAAAAGTACTCATATTTGTATACAATAGTACTCATAGTTGTATATAATAGTACTCATACTTGTATGTAATAGTACTCATTGTTGTATATAATAGTACTCATATTTGTATACAATAGTACTCATAGTTGTATATAATAGTACTCATACTTGTATGTAATAGTACTCATTGTTGTATATAATAGTACTCATAGATGTACTATTATATATTTGTATGTAATAGTACTCATAGCCTTATGAGTACTATTACTCCTGGTAATAGTACTCATAGTTGTATATAATAGTACTCATAGTTGTATGTAATAGTACTCATAGTTGTAAATAATAGTATTCATACTTGTATGTAATAGTACTCAGAGTTGTATATAATAGTACTCATAGCTGCATGTAATATTACTCATAGTTGTATATAATAGTACTCATAGTTGCATGTAATAGTACTCATAGTTGCATGTAATATTACTCATAGTTGAATATAATATTACTCATACTTGTATGTAATAGTACTCATAGTAGCATGTAATATTACTCATAGTTGTATATAATAGTACTCATACTTGTATGTAATAGTACTCATTGTTGTATATAATAATACTCATAGTTTATGTAATAGTACTCATAGTTGTATTTAATAGTACTCATAGTTGTGTGTAATAGTACTCATAGTTGTAAATAATAGTGCTCATACTTGTATGTAATAGTACTCATACTTGTATGTAATAGTACTCATAGTTGTAAATAATAGTACTCATAGTAGCATGTAATATTACTCATAGTTGTATATAATAGTACTCATAGTTTATGTAATAGTACTCATAGTTGTATATAATAATACTCATAGTTTATGTAATAGTACTCATAGTTGTATTTAATAGTACTCATAGTTGTGTGTAATAGTACTCATAGTTGTAAATAATAGTGCTCATACTTGTATGTAATAGTACTCATACTTGTATGTAATAGTACTCATAGTTGTAAATAATAGTACTCATAGTTGTATGTAATAGTACTCATAGTTGTATATAATAGTACTCATAGTTGTATGTAATAATACTCATAGTTGTATGTAATAGTACTCATAGTTGTATGTAATAGTACTCATGGTTGTAAATAATAGTACTCATACTTGTATGTAATAGTACTCATAGTTGCATGTAATAGTACTCATACTTGTATGTAATAGTACTCATACTTGTATGTAATAGTACTCATACTTGTATGTAATAGTACTCATAGTTTTATATAATAGTGCTTATACTTGTATGTAATAGTACTCATAGTTGTATGTAATAGTACTCATAGTTGTATATAATAGTACTCATACTTGTATGTAATAGTACTCATAGTTGTATATAATAGTACTCATAGTTGTGTGTAATAGTACTCATAGTTGTAAATAATAGTACTCATACTTGTATGTAATAGTACTCATAGTTGTATATAATAGTACTCATAGTTGTATGTAATAGTACTCATAGTTGTATGTAATAGTACTCATAGTTGTATGTAATAGTACTCATAGTTGTAAATAATAGTACTCATACTTGTATGTAATAGTCCTCAGAGTTGTATGTAATAGTACTCAGAGTTGTATGTAATAGTACTCATAGTTGTATGTAATAGTACTCATAGTTGTATATAATAGTACTCATAGTTGCATGTAATAGTACTCATACTTGTATGTAATAGTACTCATACCTGTATGTAATAGTACTCATAGTTGTATGTAATAGTACTCATAGTTGTATATAATAGTACTCATAGTTGCATGTAATAGTACTCATACTTGTATGTAATAGTACTCATACCTGTATGTAATAGTACTCATAGTTGTATGTAATAGTACTCATAGTTGTATATAATAGTGCTTATACTTGTATGTAATAGTACTCATAGTTGTATGTAATAGTACTCATAGTTGTATATAATAGTACTCATACTTGTATGTAATAGTACTCATAGTTATATGTAATAGTACTGATAGTTGTATATAATAGTACTCATAGTTGTATGTAATAGTACTCATAGTTGTAAATAATAGTACTCATACTTGTATGTAATAGTTCTCAGAGTTGTATATAATAGTACTCATAGCTGCATGTAATATTACTCATAGTTGTATATAATAGTACTCATAGTTGCATGTAATAGTACTCATAGTTGCATGTAATATTACTCATAGTTGTATATAATAGTACTCATACTTGTATGTAATAGTACTCATTGTTGTATATAATAGTACTCATAGTTTATGTAATAGTACTCATAGTTGTATATAATAATACTCATAGTTTATGTAATAGTACTCATAGTTGTATATAATAGTACTCATAGTTGTGTGTAATAGTACTCATAGTTGTAAATAATAGTACTCATACTTGTATGTAATAGTACTCATACTTGTATGTAATAGTACTCATAGATGTGTGTAATAGTACTCATAGTTGTATATAATAGTACTCATACTTGTATGTAATATTACTCATAGTTGTATGTAATAGTACTCATAGTTGTATGTAATAGTACTCATAGTTGTAAATAATAGTACTCATACTTGTATGTAATAGTACTCAGAGTTGTATATAATAGTACTCATAGCTGCATGTAATATTACTCATAGTTGCATGTAATAGTACTCAGAGTTGTATATAATAGTACTCATAGTTGCATGTAATATTACTCATAGTTGTATATAATAGTACTCATAGTTGTATGTAATAGTACTCATAGTTGTATATAATAGTACTCATAGTTGTATGTAATAGTACTCATAGTTGTAAATAATAGTACTCATGCTTGTATGTAATAGTACTCATACCTGTATGTAATAGTACTCATAGTTGTATGTAATAGTACTCATAGTTGTATATAATAGTACTCATAGTTGCATGTAATAGTACTCATACTTGTATGTAATAGTACTCATACCTGTATGTAATAGTACTCATAGTTGTATGTAATAGTACTCATAGTTGTATATAATAGTGCTTATACTTGTATGTAATAGTACTCATAGTTGTATGTAATAGTACTCATAGTTGTATATAATAGTACTCATACTTGTATGTAATAGTACTCATAGTTATATGTAATAGTACTGATAGTTGTATATAATAGTACTCATAGTTGTATGTAATAGTACTCATAGTTGTAAATAATAGTACTCATACTTGTATGTAATAGTACTCAGAGTTGTATATAATAGTACTCATAGTTGCATGTAATAGTACTCATAGTTGCATGTAATATTACTCATAGTTGTATATAATAGTACTCATACTTGTATGTAATAGTACTCATTGTTGTATATAATAGTACTCATAGTTTATGTAATAGTACTCATAGTTGTATATAATAATACTCATAGTTTATGTAATAGTACTCATAGTTGTATATAATAGTACTCATAGTTGTGTGTAATAGTACTCATAGTTGTAAATAATAGTACTCATACTTGTATGTAATAGTACTCATACTTGTATGTAATAGTACTCATAGATGTGTGTAATAGTACTCATAGTTGTATATAATAGTACTCATACTTGCATGTAATATTACTCATAGTTGTATGTAATAGTACTCATAGTTGTATGTAATAGTACTCATAGTTGTAAATAATAGTACTCATACTTGTATGTAATAGTACTCAGAGTTGTATATAATAGTACTCATAGCTGCATGTAATATTACTCATAGTTGCATGTAATAGTACTCATAGTTGCATGTAATAGTACTCATAGTTGCATGTAATATTACTCATAGTTGTATATAATAGTACTCATAGTTGTATGTAATAGTACTCATAGTTGTATATAATAGTACTCATAGTTGTATGTAATAGTACTCATAGTTGTAAATAATAGTACTCATGCTTGTATGTAATAGTACTCATACTTGTATGTAATAGTACTCATAGTTGTATGTAATTGTACTCATAGTTGTATGTAATAGTACTCATAGTTGTATATAATAGTACTCATAGTTGTATGTAATAGTACTCATAGTTGTATGTAATAGTACTCATAGTTGTATATAATATTACTCATACTTGTATGTAATAGTACTGCAGATATTCTGTGTTCTGTAAGTAAACACACGCAGCATAAGCTGAAGTATTGGACTCATCGCTATGACGACCGACTCGTTGTCGTTTGTTTATTCTCAAACGCAAACGCCTGAAACAGACAATGACTCACTAAAGTCTAAAGTCTAAGTCTAAGTCTAAGTCTAAGTCTTAGTCTAAGTCTAAGTCTAAGTCTAAGTCTTAGTCTAAGTCTAAGTCTAAGTCTTAGTCTAAGTCTAAGTCTAAGTCTAAGTCTAAGTCTAAGTCTAAGTCTAAGTCCAAGTCCAAGTCCAAGTCCAAGTCCAAGTCCAAGTCCAAGTCCAAGTCCAAGTCCAAGTCCAAGTCCAAGTCCAAGTCCAAGTCTAAGGTCTAGGGTCTTGAGTCTTGAGTCTTGAGTCTTGAGTCTTGAGTCTTGAGTCTTAAGTCTTAAGTCTTAAGTCTCGTCTCTTTGTATCGCTGAATAATTAATCGTGTTGTTTTGTTTTGTTGGCGCCGTTCGCTGAGCGGCGTCTCTCTCTCTCTTCTGATAAACCTGTGTACAATAAACAACAACAACACAATAAACAACAACAACACAATAAACAACAGCAACACAATAAACAACAACACAATAAACAACAAGACAACAATAAACAACAACGCGGCAATAAACAACAAGACAACAACACAACAGCATTCCAGTATGGCTCTCCTCGGACGCTCAGCTTGAAAATTAGCGTGACTCGTGGCAAGCTAGCATTTGTTTACTTCCCCGTGGTAATTCCCTCTGCTGCCAGTAGATGTCCTGATGAGGGAACGATGATGTGTGGGGTTCTGTACACACTAAAAACATATGTCAAAGCAAAGGAATAAGAGCGAGTTTAAAGGTCAAAAAGAACACACATAATGCAGAATATGTGTCCTTTAAAGGAGCCACCAGTCGAAGCCTCTCAAATCCTCTTTCTTTTCCGTTTGCAGCTCGTTCCGACACAAATGTAAATTGTTGTTTGGCTCAGGCACCGAAGACGTTTGTGGAAGTTATTCTCATCCTCGAGCTCCAGTGTGAATCCGTCACAGAATATTCTCTTTGTGATTTTGAATACTGAGCACGGAGCTGTATGTGTGTGGCTGCATTAGCATTCCCGCGGCTGCATTAGCATCCCCGCGGCTGCATTAGCATTCCCGCGTTAGCGTCTGTGTGGTTATCAGCTCGTGTCGTGGGTGAGTGGTCAGTGACTGCAGATCATCAAAAACATGCAGCGCTTGTGTTCGACGTGATATCTGAGTCTGACTCTAGAATACTGAGCGGGAGGAGGAGCCGACGAGCAGGAGGAGACGACAGAGGAGGAGAAGGAGCCGACGAGCAGGAGGAGGAGCCGGCACAGGAGGAGGAGGAGACGACACGAGCATGAGGAGGAGCCGGCACAGGAGGAGGAGGAGACGACAGAGGAGGAGAAGGAGCCAACACGAGCATGAGGAGGAGCCGGCACAGGAGGAGGAGCCGACGAGCAGGAGGAGGAGCCGACAGAGGAGGAGAAGGAGCCAACACGAGCATGAGGAGGAGCCGGCACAGAAGGAGGAGCCGACGAGCAGGAGGAGGAGCCGACAGAGGAGGAGAAGGACCCAACACGAGCATGAGGAGGAGCCGGCACAGAAGGAGGAGCCGACGAGCAGGAGGAGGAGCCGACAGAGGAGGAGAAGGAGCCAACACGAGCATGAGGAGGAGCCGGCACAGGAGGAGGAGCCAACACGAGCAGGGGGAGGAGCTGACACAAGCAGGGGGAGGAGCTGACACGAGCAGGGGGAGGAGCTGACACAAGCAGGAGGAGGAGCCGACACAGGAGGAGGAGCTGACACAGGAGGAGGAGCCGACACGAGCAGGAGGAAGAGCCGACACAGGAGGAGGAGCCGGCACGAGCAGGAGGAGGAGCCGATATGTGATGGTTTAATGTACGTGATGGACTAATCCTAACACTGTGATTGACTGCGTCATTTCCCGAGTATTGAACCGGTGACATCAGGCACGACCTGCTTCAGCTGCACGACCTGCTTCAGCTGCACGACCTGCTTCAGCTGCACGACCTGCTTCAGCTGCTCGACCTGCTTCAGCTGCACGACCTGCTTCAGCTGCTCGACCTGCTTCAGCTGCACGACCTGCTTCAGCTGCTCGACCTGCTTCAGCTGCACGACCTGCTTCAGCTGCACGACCTGCTTCAGCTGCACGACCTGCTTCAGCTGCTCGACCTGCTTCAGCTGCACGACCTGCTTCAGCTGCACGACCTGCTTCAGCTGCACGACCTGCTTCAGCTGCTCGACCTGCTTCAGCTGCACGACCTGCTTCAGCTGCACGACCTGCTTCAGCTGCTCGACCTGCTTCAGCTGCACGACCTGCTTCAGCTGCACGACCTGCTTCAGCTGCACGACGCACGACCTGTAAAATCTCACTGTGGTTTGACCCGTAAAGTGTCGTATCGTGATCGTTCTGCAGCGTCGTTCTGGTGCTGAGCCTCGTTAGCTTCAGCATAACACCGTCTCGGTTACATGTGATTATCGCTAACGACGCGAGTAACACAGCGAGGGAAGTAATAAACCCGCGCATCAGATATCGCACGCCGGGGATCGTCACGGTTACGGTGCGCATTTATCTCCTGAATGTGGTCCAGGAATCGTCTGCCAGAGAAACACACTCATCGTTTATTAGTCTAAACTCTAAACCAGGCCAAGTTTAAACTCTGTGTGATGTCATAGTCGATATGTGATGTCATAGTGGATGTGTGATGTCATGGTGGATGTGTGACATCATAGTGGATGTGTGACGTCATAGTGGATGTGTGATGTCATAGTGGATGTGTGATGTCATAGTGGATGTGTGATGTCATAGTGGATGTGTGATGTCATAGTGGATGTGTGACGTCATAGTGGATGTGTGACATCATAGTGGATGTGTGACATCATAGTCGATATGTGACGTCATAGTGATATGTGATGTCATAGTGGATGTGTGATGTCATAGTGGATGTGTTACGTCATAGTGGATGTGTGATGTCATAGTGGATGTGTGACGTCATAGTGGATGTGTGATGTCATAGTCGATATGTGACGTCATAGTGATATGTGATGTCATAGTGGATGTGTGATGTCATAGTGGATGTGTGACGTCATAGTGGATGTGTGATGTCATAGTGGATGTGTGATGTCATAGTGGATGTGTGACGTCATAGAGGATGTGTTACGTCATAGTGGATGTGTGATGTCATAGTGGATGTGTGACGTCATAGTGGATGTGTGATGTCATAGTGGATGTGTGATGTCATAGTGGATGTGTGACGTCATAGTGGATGTGTGACGTCATAGTGGATGTGTGACGTCATAGTGGATGTGTGATGTCATAGTGGATGTGTTACGTCATAGTGGATGTGTGATGTCATAGTGGATGTGTGACGTCATAGTGGATGTGTGACGTCATAGTGGATGTTTGATGTCATAGTGGATGTGTGATGTCATAGTGGATGTGTGATGTCATAGTGGATGTGTGATGTCATTGTGGATGTGTTACGTCATAGTGGATGTGTGATGTCATAGTGGATGTGTGATGTCATAGTGGATGTGTGATGTCATAGTCGATATGTGATGTCATAGTGGATGTGTGACGTCATAGTGGATGTGTGATGTCATAGTGGATGTGTGATGTCATAGTGGATGTGTGACGTCATAGTCGATATGTGATGTCATAGTGGATGTGTGACGTCATAGTGGATGTGTGATGTCATAGTGGATGTGTGACGTCATAGTGGATGTGTGATGTCATAGTGGATGTGTGATGTCATAGTGGATGTGTGACGTCATAGTCGATATGTGATGTCATAGTGGATGTGTGACGTCATAGTGGATGTGTGATGTCATAGTGGATGTGTGACGTCATAGTGGATGTGTGACGTCATAGTGGATGTGTGACGTCATAGTGGATGTGTGATGTCATAGTGGATGTGTGATGTCATAGTGGATGTGTGATGTCATAGTGGATGTATGATGTCATAGTGGATGTGTGATGTCATAGTGGATGTGTGACGTCAAAGTGGATGTGTGATGTCATAGTCGATATGTGATGTCATAGTGGATGTGTGACGTCATAGTGGATATGTGACGTCATATTGGATGTGTGACGTCATAGTGGATGTGTGACGTCATAGTGGATGTGTGATGTCATAGTGGATGTGTGATGTCATATTGGATGTGTGACGTCATAGTGGATGTGTGATGTCATAGTGGATGTGTGATGTCATATTGGATGTGTGACGTCATAGTGGATGTGTGATGTCATAGTGGATGTCTGATGCGGCTCTGAGAATCTTCTGTGCTGGTTTCAAGTCTATAAATTGTCACCAGACTCGTTACAGCCGCGTTAGCATGAGCATTAGCATGAGCATTAGCATGAGCATTAGCATGACGGAGGAGAGTTAGTGTTATCTCTCCAGTGTAATTCCCTCTGCTGCCATTAGATGGAGACAAAAGTCATTTTCTAAAAGCCGGAGTGACGTGGAGTCTTTAGTTTTTTGTTAAAAAATAAAAAAAAAACAGTTTCTGAAACATGACGTGCCGAGCAAAGTGACTCAAGAGCACGTTTAAATGCTAATACGCTATGCTAACACAAATAATTCATCATATTTGTCCTTTAAATTGCCTGCTGAGGCTGATATATAATATGAGACAAACAGCTGCCAAAAGAGAAGCTTTATTTTACACTTTAGTGCGAGAAAGGCCCAGCGCAGAATGTGATTACACAACATCTCATGGAGTAAAGTTTGTAGAAAATCCAATTATATCATTTATCGGCCCAAAAATAACAGCGGAGCTCATCTGTTTCTCATTTAAACAAGCGACGTTCGGGAAACTTTACACCAACATCGTAGAGACTTTGATAGAAATGAGGATAAAGTTTAATTTGTTTGTTTGTTTGGATCTGTACATTTACGGTGGAAACGCAGTGATTGTTTTTTAGCATCAAAGTGACTCTTTTAAACCAGCTGCCGACTCAGTCCTCATTCTGTCATCAGATTTGATTTGTTAAATAAAAAAAGTGTGACATTAGATGAGTTTTGGCCCAGTGTTTGCTGGGTAATATCCCAGAGTGATGTCATCAATTACAAACAGGATGTGACATTATAAACCTAAAAACTTTGCTATTCTGAGCTATTCGGAGCTAGCTCACGTCACAACAACACAACGAACGCAACGAAAAACGCTCAAATCCAGCCGAAAAAAGTCAAAAACAGTTGAATTAAAAAACTATTCCAGCGCGTGTCCCTATCGTACAGTAAAATAGAAAAAATATACTAACTATATTTACAAAATATAGGAGATAAAGCACAATAAGTGTGAGAAAGAAGAGAGAGCGTTTACACCGGGCTGCCAGCTGTACCAGCGCCTTATGACCACACACACTGTGTGTGTGTGTGTGTGTGTGTGTCTGTGTCTCTGTGTGTGTGTGTGTGTGTGTCTGTGTGTGTCTCTCTCTGTGTGTGTGTGTGTGTGTGTGTCTGTGTGTGTGTGTGTGTGATGTGTGATGTGTGTGTGTGTGTGTGTGTCTGTGTCTCTGTGTCTCTGTGTGTGTGTGTCTCTGTGTGTGTCTCTCTCTGTGTGTGTGTGTGTCTCTGTGTGTGTCTCTCTCTGTGTGTGTGTGTGTGTGTGTGTCTGTGTGTGTGTGTGTGTGTGATGTGTGATGTGTGTGTGTGTGTCTGTGTCTCTGTGTCTCTGTGTCTCTGTGTGTGTGTGTCTCTGTGTGTGTGTGTGTCTCTGTGTGTGTCTCTCTCTGTGTGTGTGTGTGTCTCTGTGTGTGTCTCTCTCTGTGTGTGTCTGTGTCTCTGTGTGTGTCTCTCTCTGTGTGTGTGTGTGTCTCTGTGTGATGGAGAGAGTGACATCCTTAGTCATGAGGAGGAATCTGAGTTTATGACACTTTTATTTGTCTTTCTTTCTTTGTTCTTTATTTGAACTGGGGCCGAGATCTAAACTTGAACATTCACTTGATGCGTCGCAGCGATAATTCACAGAATAATTCAGAGAATAATTCAGAGAATAATTCAGAGAATAATTCCCTAAAGAAAGACGTTAAACACATGATGGACACAGCAGTTAAATGACGTTGATTATTTCTTTTTTTTTTCTTCTGTTTTGCCATTTTCTTGTCATGACAGCAGCATCAGAAATGAGGGAAAGTGAAGGAGCTGAAGTGGAAAATAAGGAAGTGGCATAAGAAGCACATTTGTCCCATTTTGTCAATTTTTTTATACATTTGTCTATTTTGTGATATTTGTCCCGTTCTAAATCATCGGTGCAGCGTGTCCGTCCACTGTGTCCACGGCGTGTCCGTCCACTGTGTCCACGGCGTGTACGTCCACTGTGTCCACGGCGTGTACGTCCACTGTGTCCACGGCGTGTCCGTCCACTGTGTCCACGGCGTGTCCGTCCACTGTGTCCACGGCGTGTCCTGTGTCCACGGCGTGTCCTGTGTCCACGGCGTGTCCTGAGTCCACGGCGTGTCCTGTGTCCACGGCGTGTCCTGTGTCCACGGCGTGTCCTGAGTCCACGGCGTGTCCTGAGTCCACGGCGTGTCCTGTGTCCACGGCGTGTCCTGTGTCCATGGCGTGTCCGTCCACTGTGTCCACGGCGTGTCCTGAGTCCACGGCGTGTCCTGTGTCCACGGCGTGTCCTGTGTCCATGGCGTGTCCGTCCACTGTGTCCACGGCGTGTCCTGTGTCCACGGCGTGTCCTGTGTCCACGGCGTGTCCTGTGTCCATGGCGTGTCCTGTGTCCATGGCGTGTCCGTCCACTGTGTCCACGGCGTGTCCTGTGTCCACGGCGTGTCCTGTGTCCATGGCGTGTCCGTCCACTGTGTCCACGGCGTGTCCTGTGTCCACGGCGTGTCCTGTGTCCTGTTCATTTACGTCCTGTATGTTTGTACAATATGACCCTAAACACGTGGAAGGGGTTTGTCTCCTAGCAACATTTAGCCCCGCCCTCTGAGTCATGAGCCCTTAATGATGACTCGGTTTTGAAGAAACGTGGCACGTTCTTGGATTATTTATCTTTTTTCATTCCTGTCATAGATTCATCTCACTTTATGAATGACAAAGAGTCATTTGTGTAAATGTTTCGGCTCGAGTCCTTCATCGGGCTCTAAAGGAGCTGCTGGAGCTCCAGGAGTCGATGGTGCTTCACATGTTCCATATTAAGAGTCGCCGGGTCAAACTGAAGCTTTATTGTCAAACGAAGCCTGTTATATTTATTTTTTTACATGATTAACTTTAGATTTAAGATGATTCTGGCTCTTTTGCAGCTGTGATGTCAGAGCTGCTCCTGAAGCTCGTCTCCTTTGTTACCATCACCTTCTCTTTGTCTTTTCATACAAACTTCACAAACGTGTTGCTGGTGTTGAGAAGCTCAGTTTGAACGTGGCTCTCGTGTAAAAGCCGTTTGAAAACAGCATTTAAAAGGTGACGATCTCGTTCTGGTGAAATCGTTTGTTGGAAGAGTTTTCTCACCGTGACGTGGTCGAGCATCGATTCAGCCGTAACCATGACCACAAAGCTCTGCTCTGCTGCTGCTTTCAACACCCGTCATCATTCTGCTGCCAGACATTTTCATAACGATGCATAGAGTTC
Organism: Eucyclogobius newberryi; assembly: GCF_026437365.1. NCBI lineage: Eukaryota > Metazoa > Chordata > Actinopteri > Gobiiformes > Gobiidae > Eucyclogobius > Eucyclogobius newberryi. Next base: position 40,479,688 of record NW_027316056.1, read on the forward strand.
AGAACAAACCCTGGAGCGGGCGACGCCCACAGCATCAGGTCCTCAGTGAGGAGGGAGCGACACTCAGGCTACAATAGGAGGCCGATGGCCCGTTACGGGGCGGAGTGAACAAAGACAGAAGTCTCAAGTGAAACTGTAAACTCCCTTCATCAGGAGGCTCCGCCCGGTGGGCGGGGCTTACACAGAGTGGGATATAAAACCTGAGTTCACAGACTCAATACCCAGATTGATAATGACTCCAGATGATACGACTGAACCTTTTCTACACTTGTACTTGTACTTGTACTTCAGTTTTAAAGTCCCAGAAGTCTTTTATCATGATGTGTGGTCCTGAGCTTACACTGTGTCTGGGATTTATTGAAACTTTAGCAACTGAATAATGTCCTTTCAGGATCAATAAAGTTCTGAGGCTGGTCCAAAAAACAAAACAGAAAAGAGCCTTTTATTAGTTTTCTCATTATATTTTCTTGCCTTTCTGCTGTAGAATCAGTCACAACAGTAACAATATCGCCTTGTTCATGTTTCCACTTTCATCAGTTCAAGTTTATTTCAGGTAAAGCATCAGTGAAACCTTCACATCACAAAGTCTCGTCCGTCTTGACAACACTTGTCCGTCCGTCTGGTTTTTATCTTTAAGTTTCCAAAATAAACGGGCGCGGCACAGCGGCTGTCACACTCCGCGCGTTTCATCCGCGTCTCCGGCTCAAAGCTCGTTTTAACGGCTCACGCTGCCGTTCAAAGACGCTCCTGTCACACCGGAATCCACCGTTTGTACCGACCAAACCGCCACGTCGTTCTGTTGAAAGAAACGAGATGAAGTCTGAGCGGAACACGTCGTCAGGACATGAAAAGGCTTTTATTTTGAAGAGCCATGTCGAGATCCGCGGCGCGAGCACGATCGGCGCCGTCACGTTTAACGGCGGGAGTTAACCGTGCTCAAGGGTTTCCAAGATCTTTTTTTCTGAGATCTGTCCGTTTTCCATGACATTGATTCTAGTTTTCCAATGTTTCTGAAGCCCAAAGGTACAAAACTAGAGCTGCAACGATTACTCGAGTAAATCAAATAATTAGATTCCAAAAAAGCTTTGATTATTAATTTATTCCCTCGATGATTCGTTCAATTTACATATTTAATTAAAAACAGGTGAATCTGCTGGCGACCCATGGATCTATTACAGGTGCGACACATGGATCTATTACAGGTGCGACACATGGATCTGTTACAGGTGCGACCCATGGATCCGTTACAGGTGCGACACATGGATCTATTACGACAGGTGCGACCCATGGATTTATTACAGGTGCGACACATGGATCTATTACGACAGGTGCGACCCATGGATCTATTACGACAGGTGCGACCCATGGATCTATTATAGGTGCGACACATGGATCTATTACAGGTGCGACACATGGATCTATTATAGGTGCGACACATGGATCTATTACAGGTGCGACACATGGATCTATTACGACAGGTGCGACCCATGGCTCTGTTACAGGTGCGACCCATGGATCTCTTACAGGTGCGACACATGGATCTATTACGACAGGTGCGACCCATGGCTCAGGTGCGACCCATGGATCCGTTACAGGTGCGACCCATGGATCCGTTACAGGTGCGACCCATGGATCCGTTACAGGTGCGACACATGGCTCTGTTACAGGTGCGACCCATGGCTCTGTTACAGGTGCGACCCATGGATCTATTACGACAGGTGCGACCCATGGATCCGTTACAGGTGCGACCCATGGATCCGTTACAGGTGCGACCCATGGATCCGTTACAGGTGCGACCCATGGATCCGTTACAGGTGCGACCCATGGATCTGTTACAGGTGCGACCCATGGATCTATTACGACAGGTGCGACCCATGGATCCGTTACAGGTGCGACCCATGGATCCGTTACAGGTGCGACCCATGGATCCGTTACAGGTGCGACCCATGGATCCGTTACAGGTGCGACACATGGATCTGTTACAGGTGCGACCCATGGATCTGTTACAGGTGCGACACATGGATCTATTACAGGTGCGACACATGGATCTATTACAGGTGCGACACATGGATCTATTACGACAGGTGCGACCCATGGATCCGTTACAGGTGCGACCCATGGATCCGTTACAGGTGCGACCCATGGATCCGTTACAGGTGCGACCCATGGATCCGTTACAGGTGCGACCCATGGATCTGTTACAGGTGCGACACATGGATCTGTTACAGGTGCGACACATGGATCTATTACGACAGGTGCGACCCATGGCTCTGTTACAGGTGCGACACATGGATCTATTATAGGTGCGACACATGGATCTATTACGACAGGTGCGACCCATGGCTCTGTTACAGGTGCGACCCATGGCTCCGTTACAGGTGCGACCCATGGATCCGTTACAGGTGCGACCCATGGATCCGTTACAGGTGCGACCCATGGATCCGTTACAGGTGCGACACATGGCTCTGTTACAGGTGCGACCCATGGATCTGTTACAGGTGCGACACATGGATCCGTTACAGGTGCGACACATGGCTCTGTTACAGGTGCGACCCATGGATCCGTTACAGGTGCGACCCATGGATCCGTTACAGGTGCGACCCATGGATCCGTTACAGGTGCGACCCATGGATCTGTTACAGGTGCGACCCATGGATCCGTTACAGGTGCGACCCATGGATCTGTTACAGGTGCGACACATGGATCTGTTACAGGTGCGACACATGGATCTGTTACAGGTGCGACACATGGATCCGTTACAGGTGCGACACATGGCTATGTTACAGGTGCGACCCATGGATCCGTTACAGGTGCGACCCATGGATCCGTTACAGGTGCGACCCATGGATCCGTTACAGGTGCGACCCATGGATCTGTTACAGGTGCGACCCATGGATCCGTTACAGGTGCGACCCATGGATCTGTTACAGGTGCGACACATGGATCTGTTACAGGTGCGACACATGGATCTGTTACAGGTGCGACACATGGATCTGTTACAGGTGCGACACATGGATCTGTTACAGGTGCGACACATGGATCTGTTACAGGTGCGACACATGGATCTGTTACAGGTGCGACACATGGATCTGTTACAGGTGCGACACATGGATCTGTTACAGGTGCGACACATGGATCTGTTACAGGTGCGACACATGGATCTGTTACAGGTGCGACACATGGATCTGTTACAGGTGCGACCGGAAAGAGTTTTGTTTTGTGAAAGATCCCAGAGCCTCTGACCAACGCAACTAGCTCAGCGCGCCGATAATCGTTGATAATCGCCGATAATCGACGAACCTTCTAATGGAAGAAAAAATCTATCGATTACTCGATTACTACAATAATCGATCGCTGCCCTGAACACAATCCTAAGACCAGTGATGGAATAACAGCGTTCAGGTAGAAAAGGCCTTATTTAACCTGTAATTAACAATCATACTAAGTAATTCTTCCTCTGGCCACGCCCTTTTAGTGGCTGTGGCTGCGATTGGTCAGACTCTGATTCTCGTCTCGTTCACGGAAGCCTCAAACTTTTATTCAACGTTTGTTTGGAGGAAGTAACACGAGCGAATGGGCGACAGAGATCGTGTGTAAATTTGACCAATCAGAAGCCGACTTTTGGGCGCAAAGACTTTCCTGTTGGTTCCTGTTTCTCGTCTCTGGTCCAAAATCTGAATCGTTCGCTTCAGAGAAAAGACGTTTGAGCTCGTGTGGTGATTAATATGAGAGATGAACATCGCCGCGGCAACATGAAGTCAAACACAAAGAGATTAGATTTGACCTTCTATTATCGTGTATTTTGTCTCTTCCTCTTCCACGAGCCTCTGCACATGTTGGATTTTACGGATGTATAATCGTTATTTTACTTCTATCTTTATGATGGACGTAAAAACAGGCGACACAACGGCGTTTCTTTGTGCGTTTACCGTCTACAATAAACTGTACAAACTATAAATGTTCTGATCTCAGCGTTTGGTGAAAGTGCCGCTTAGAACTGACGCCGGCTGTAAATGAGCGTTTGACTTGAACGAGCAGCGGTTTTCCCATAATTGAATTGTGACTTTATCTGTTAATCAGTCGCTTTCATCGCCCAATAAAGAAGTCGCTCAATCACGTTTGTGGAGAAGTAACGGGAACCACGCCCGACACTCGAACTGATGAGTTTGAGTTCTGTCCCGTTCACTTTAACGAGGAAGGAAACTGAGAACTGTGGCAGTGTCAGTGACAGTGACAGTGACAGTGACAGTGACAGTGACAGTGACAGTGACAGTGTCAGTGACAGTGTCAGTGACAGTGTCAGCGACAGCGACAGCGACAGCGTCAGCGTCAGCGTCAGCGTCAGCGTCAGCGTCAGCGACAGCGACAGCGACAGCGACAGCGTCAGCGTCAGCGTCAGCGACAGCGACAGCGACAGCGACAGCGACAGCGACAGCGACAGTGTCAGCGACAGTGTCAGCGACAGTGACAGTGACAGTGACAGTGTCAGTGACAGTGACAGTGACAGCGACAGCGTCAGCGTCAGCGTCAGCGACAGCGACAGCCTCAGCGTCAGCGACAGCGTCAGCGACAGCGTCAGCGACAGCGACAGCGTCAGCGTCAGCGTCAGCGTCAGCGACAGCGTCAGCGACAGCGACAGCGTCAGCGTCAGCGACAGCGACAGCGACAGCGACAGCGACAGCGTCAGCGTCAGCGTCAGCGTCAGCGTCAGCGACAGCGACAGCGACAGCGACAGCGACAGCGACAGCGACAGCGACAGCGTCAGCGTCAGCGACAGCGTCAGCGACAGCGTCAGCGACAGCGACAGCGTCAGCGACAGCGACAGCGTCAGCGTCAGCGTCAGCGTCAGCGACAGCGTCAGCGTCAGCGTCAGCGTCAGCGTCAGCGTCAGCGTCAGCGTCAGCGTCAGCGTCAGCGTCAGCGACAGCGACAGCGTCAGCGACAGCGACAGCGACAGCGTCAGCGTCAGCGTCAGCGTCAGCGTCAGCGTCAGCGTCAGCGACAGCGACAGCGACAGCGTCAGCGTCAGCGACAGCGTCAGCGTCAGCGTCAGCGACAGCGTCAGCGTCAGCGTCAGCGTCAGCGTCAGCGTCAGCGTCAGCGACAGCGACAGCGTCAGCGTCAGCGACAGCGTCAGCGTCAGCGTCAGCGTCAGCGTCAGCGTCAGCGTCAGCGTCAGCGACAGCGTCAGCGACAGCGACAGCGACAGCGACAGCGACAGCGACAGTGTCAGCGACAGCGACAGTGTCAGCGTCAACGTCAGCGTCAGCGACAGCCTCAGCGTCAGCAACAGCGTCAGCGTCAGCGACAGCGTCAGCGACAGCGTCAGCGTCAGCGACAGCGACAGCGTCAGCGTCAGCGTCAGCGTCAGCGTCAGCGACAGCGTCAGCGACAGCGACAGCGTCAGCGTCAGCGACAGCGACAGCGACAGCGACAGCGACAGCGTCAGCGTCAGCGTCAGCGTCAGCGTCAGCGACAGCGACAGCGACAGCGACAGCGACAGCGACAGCGACAGCGTCAGCGTCAGCGTCAGCGACAGCGTCAGCGACAGCGTCAGCGACAGCGACAGCGACAGCGTCAGCGACAGCGACAGCGACAGCGACAGCGTCAGCGTCAGCGTCAGCGACAGCGACAGCGACAGCGACAGCGTCAGCGACAGCGTCAGCGACAGCGACAGCGTCAGCGTCAGCGTCAGCGTCAGCGTCAGCGACAGCGACAGCGTCAGCGACAGCGACAGCGACAGCGACAGCGTCAGCGTCAGCGTCAGCGACAGCGTCAGCGTCAGCGACAGCGACAGCGACAGCGACAGCGACAGCGACAGCGTCAGCGTCAGCGTCAGCGTCAGCGTCAGCGTCAGCGACAGCGACAGCGTCAGCGACAGCGTCAGCGACAGCGTCAGCGACAGCGTCAGCGTCAGCGTCAGCGTCAGCGACAGCGACAGCGACAGCGACAGCGACAGCGACAGCGTCAGCGTCAGCGTCAGCGACAGCGTCAGCGACAGCGACAGCGACAGCGACAGCGTCAGCGACAGCGTCAGCGACAGCGTCAGCGACAGCGTCAGCGTCAGCGTCAGCGACAGCGTCAGCGACAGCGACAGCGACAGCGACAGCGACAGCGTCAGCGACAGCGTCAGCGACAGCGTCAGCGACAGCGACAGCGTCAGCGACAGCGACAGCGACAGCGTCAGCGACAGCGACAGCGACAGCGTCAGCGTCAGCGACAGCGACAGCGACAGCGTCAGCGACAGCGTCAGCGACAGCGACAGCGTCAGCGTCAGCGACAGCGACAGCGTCAGCGACAGCGACAGCGTCAGCGTCAGCGTCAGCGTCAGCGTCAGCGACAGCGACAGCGACAGCGACAGCGACAGCGACAGCGACAGCGACAGCGACAGCGACAGCGACAGCGACAGCGTCAGCGTCAGCGACAGCGACAGCGTCAGCGACAGCGACAGCGTCAGCGACAGCGACAGCGTCAGTGACAGTGACAGTGACAGTGTCAGTGACAGTGTCAGTGACAGTGTCAGTGACAGTGACAGTGTCAGCGACAGTGTCAGCGACAGTGACAGTGTCAGTGACAGTGACAGTGACAGTGTCAGTGACAGTGTCAGCGACAGTGACAGTGTCAGTGACAGTGTCAGTGAAAGTGACAGTGACAGTGTCAGTGACAGTGTCAGTGACAGTGTCAGTGACAGTGTCAGTGTCAGTGACAGTGACAGTGACAGTGACAGTGACAGTGTCAGTGTCAGTGACAGTGTCAGTGAAAGTGACAGTGACAGTGTCAGTGTCAGTGACAGTGTCAGTGACAGTGTCAGTGACAGTGTCAGTGTCAGTGACAGTGTCAGTGACAGTGACAGTGTCAGTGTCAGTGACAGTGACAGTGACAGTGACAGTGACAGTGACAGTGACAGTGTCAGTGACAGTGTCAGTGTCAGTGACAGTGTCAGTGTCAGACCTAGAGGCTCTTCGCACCTGAAAACATGCGGCGGCTCATTTATGGTTAGTTGCTATGGCGACACCAGCAGCAACACAACACTAAACCCTTCTACCACAGAGCACTTGACGAACCTGGAAATAGTTAGCGCTGCAACTAAGGATTATTTTAGTCGTTGAAACTTAAATCATTCTATGTATTGTGTTTTTAGACTTTTTAAACTTATTTTCAACCAAATTAATCAGAGAATCAGAAAAGGTTTATTGTCGTTGACAATGAACAGAATTCACAAACATAGGAAGTTGTCTTGGTGATTCAACATCAAACAATGAACAATGAAAAAATAACCTATAGAAAAACATTTATAAGCAAAATGTTCAATTGAGTTCAAACATGTAGTGTTCATGAGGGGAGTGGCCTCCTGCCTGAGGGGAGTGGCCTGCTGCCGGAGGGGAGTGGCCTCCTGCCTGAGGGGAGTGGCCTCCTGCCTGAGGGGAGTGGCCTGCTGCCGGAGGGGAGTGGCCTCCTGCCTGAGGGGAGTGGCCTCCTGCCTGAGGGGAGTGGCCTCCTGCCTGAGGGGTGTGGCCTCCTGCCGGAGGGGAGTGGCCTCCTGCCTGAGGGGAGTGGCCTCCTGCCTGAGGGGAGTGGCCTCCTGCCTGAGGGGAGTGGCCTCGTGTCACAGAGCAGTTAATAGGGTTTTTATTTTGTGAAGGGGCTTTGTAGAGCCGTGGGTGGGCTTTTTATTTTGAAGGGTGCTGCAGGGCTGAGGAGAGGCTTTTACTTTGACGAGTCGCGAGGCTGAAGAGGCTCTTGAGGAGCCGAGACGGCTCAGAGCAGCTCCACAGGTTCAGAGGAAACAGAAGGAGATGAAATCAGCAAAACTCTGGCTGTTCTGGGATGTTTTGATTTGTTTGTCATTTGCAGTTGTTTTGGAACATTATTCTGATCCTGGATCAGGAGCAGAGGATGTTCTCTTAGTCGAACGCGGGAGAAGCTGCAGTTCATGTGGACGTTTCCTCCTGCTGGTGTCACCATGGTAACCAAGCCCAGCAGAACTCCAGATGATGAATCGTCACTGAAAACTGTCAAAACTGACTTAATGACGTGATATATTTGTACTTTATTTGAGCGTTTTACAGTTGGTTCTCTCATGTTTGAGGTCGAGTGCTTTGGTCGGCTCCTTGTAGAAAACACAAAGTCCTGTTTTGTCCCGTTTTGTCCCGTTTTGTCCCGCTTGGTCCCGTTTTGTCCCGTTTTGTCACGTTTTGTCACGACGTTCATTTGTTTTACTTCTGAGATCGAGAAAAAGGAGATGTCCGGAAACGCTCCTCACACAGAATATTTACTTTGGACTTTTCCACCGGGCCCTGCCACGAGTTGGCCACTGTCCAGGGTGTATCCCGCCTAAGGCCCAAAGTCACTGGGCTAGGCTCCAGTCACCCGCGACCCCGAAAGGGAAAAAGCCGTAGAAAATGGAGGGACTTTTCCACCAAAAGCAGCGGATGAGATCGGGTCAAAAAGTCACAATTTCTCGATCAGAAAGTGACGGGCGTTTTGTGCGTTTTGTGCGTCTGGAGCCCACACGCCGTTATCGCCGTCGGGGCCGAACGCGAACTCCGCCCCCGTCCCCTGGTTCCGCCCGGTCTCGCTCGCCACAAAAACGCTCGTCTTTTCTCCGTTTGGCAGATTGGTGGCAGCAGCGCGAGCCTCTGGTCCCACTGCTTGTTTACGGACGCTTAGCGGAGCGAGGGAGTGATGGAGGAGAGGGAGGGAGAGAAGAAGAAGAGTCGTGATGGAGGAGAGGGAGGGAGAGAAGAAGAAGAGTCGTGATGGAGGAGAGGGAGGGAGAGAAGAAGAAGAGTCGTGATGGAGGAGAGGGAGGGAGAGAAGAAGAAGAGTCGTGATGGAGGAGAGGGAGGGATAGAAGAAGAAGAGTCGTGATGGAGGAGAGGGAGGGAGAGAAGAAGAAGAGTCGTGATGGAGGAGAGGGAGGGAGAGAAGAAGAAGAGTCGTGATGGAGGAGAGGGAGGGAGAGAAGAAGAAGAAGAGTTGTGATGGAGGAGAGGGAGGGAGAGAAGAAGAAGAGTCGTGATGGAGGAGAGGGAGGGAGAGAAGAAGAAGAGTCGTGATGGAGGAGAGGGAGGGAGAGAAGAAGAGTCGTGATGGAGGAGAGGGAGGGAGAGAAGAAGAGTCGTGATGGAGGAGAGGGAGGGAGAGAAGAAGAGTCGTGATGGAGGAGAGGGAGGGAGAGAAGAAGAAGAGTCGTGATGGAGGAGAGGGAGGGAGAGAAGAAGAAGAGTCGTGATGGAGGAGAGGGAGGGAGAGAAGAAGAAGAGTCGTGATGGAGGAGAGGGAGGGAGAGAAGAAGAGTCGTGATGGAGGAGAGGGAGGGAGAGAAGAAGAAGAGTCGTGATGGAGGAGAGGGAGGGAGAGAAGAAGAAGAGTCGTGATGGAGAAGAGGAATAAATGCAGAGGAAGTTTCTCGTTTCGTTCGCAGTGGATGAACCGCTCTTTGTGAAGCGCTGCGATCGGCCTTGATTAAAATAATATAATTCAGGCGTAATTACGATTTTACTTAAAACAAGATTTTTTGAGTTGATTAAAAAAAAGCTTCTGGTCTTGAATAACCAAACACGAGGCTTTGATCTCATAACGTTTGAAATGAGGCTAATTCTGACATCGTTACATTGTGCTGCGTTAACGAACGTGCGGCGTCCATTTTGAATCAATAAATGTCATTAAAATAAACAACGTGAGGTAAAGAGAATGGGTCCGAGTGCGCATCCTGAGGAACTCCCCCGGGCTCAAGGTTACTACTCCATCCTCTGTACCCTTCTCTTCATCCATCCTCTGTACCCATCTCTCCATCCATCCTCTGTACCCATCTCTCCATCCATCCTCTGAACCCTTCTCTCCGTCCATCCTTTGTACCCTTCTCTCCATCCATCCTCTGAACCCTTCTCTCTGTTCATCCTCTGTACCCTTCTCTCCGTCCATCCTCTGTACCCTTCTCTCCATCCATCCTCTGTACCCTTCTCTCCATCCATCCTCTGTACCCTTCTCTCCATCCATCCTCTGTACCCTTCTCTCCATCCATCATCTGTACCCTTCTCTCCATCCATCCTCTGTACCCTTCTCTCCATCCATCCTCTGTACCCATCTCTCCGTCCATCCTCTGTACCCTTCTCTCCGTCCATCCTCTGTACCCTTCTCTCCGTCCACCCTCTGTACCCTTCTCTCCATCCATCCTCTGTACCCTTCTCTCCATCCATCCTCTGTACCCTTCTCTCCATCCATCCTCTGTACCCATCTCTCCGTCCATCCTCTGTACCCTTCTCTCCATCCATCCTCTGTACCCTTCTCTCCGTCCATCCTCTGTACCCTTCTCTCCGTCCACCCTCTGTACCCTTCTCTCCATCCATCCTCTGTACCCTTCTCTCCATCCATCCTCTGTACCCTTCTCTCCATCCATCCTCTGTACCCTTCTCTCCATCCATCCTCTGTACCCTTCTCTCCGTCCATCCTCTGTACCCTTCTCTCCGTCCATCCTCTGTACCCTTCTCTCCGTCCATCCTCTGTACCCTTCTCTCCGTCCACCCTCTGTACCCTTCTCTCCGTCCACCCTCTGTACCCTTCTCTCCATCCATCCTCTGTACCCTTCTCTCCATCCATCCTCTGTACCCTTCTCTCCATCCATCCTCTGTACCCTTCTCTCCATCCGTCTCTGCTGCACATGTTTAGTGGGACAACATTGATCCGTTGTCCACTCGTCCATATTCGTGACAAAACAAGACATTTTCCAAAGAGGCCATCGTCCCTCGTGTCCATCGTGAACCTCTGGAGTGTAGAGGTGTTCCCCAAACATCTCCCTCTTCCTCTCTCCCCCTCTCTTCCTCTCTCCCTCGCTCTCTGCTCCCGGCTCCTTCAGCTGTTCCACTTCTGGCACTAAACCCCGCAGCTGGTCTGAATCCAACAAAGTGGAGTCTTATCTCTCGGTGCAGACGCAGCCTCCAGCGGCTCCAAAACCTGCTCCACTCGCCGCCGCGCCTCAGGACCCCGGCCCGGGCTCCAGATGGAGGGCCCCGGAGGGCCCCGGACCCGGATCCGTGACAGACTCTGGCACGTTTAGACCAGAGTTTAGACCGGGACGAGTTGGTCCTGTCGAGGAGGCGCGATGTGGAGTGGAAACTGGGACGAGGACCAGGAGAAGGAGTTTTGCATAATTAGCTTGTGGCACTGGCGAAGAACGATCTCAGGAGGAAGGAACATTTCACTCTCTCAACAACGCAGCAGGTTTCTACGAGTCGCACGAGAATCATCCAAATGTAAGATTACGTCGTGAGTTTGTGTCGTCGTCATCGAGTCGAGGAGAAAACACACACAATAAAACACTGAACGGCTGAAAGAGTCAGAGTTTAGTCTGTGTTTAGCACTTAGTCTGTGTTTAGCACTTAGTCTTTGATTGAATAAAACTAGTGTGTAACGTTTAAAGTATTCGTCTTTTTAAAGGATCTTTGCTGAAAACATGTTGAGGACTTAGAATCAAAGCTAATGCTAATGCTAACCTTAAATATGACAGTTGTGTGTGTGTGTGACTGCGGTGCTACTGTAACACAGCATTTCATTAGTGTTGAGACACAAACACCTGTAATAAACACAAAATCGTCCTCAGCACGTGTTCGGCGATCACTCCTCCGTGATGACGCGCCGCACGATATCGATCTTTCCAGTGCGACTCGGAGAAAACCCCATTAACTAGTTCAGATTCCCGGGCGTTTGAGCGGAGCAGAAGCAGCCGAGAGTCCATCGCTCACGTGTGCGGCGTCCTGTGTGCGGCGTGTGTGTGCGGCGTGTGTGTGCGGCGTCCTGTGTGCGGCGTGGTGTGCGCGGCGTGTGTGCGCGGCGTGTGTGCGCGCCGTGTGTGTGCAGTGTGTGTGTGCGGCGTGGTGTGCGCGCCGTGGTGTGCGCGGCTTGTGTGCGTGGCGTGAGCGCGGCGTGTGCGCGGCGTGTGCGCGGCGTGTGCGCGCGGCCTCGTGCTTTAGTGTAAATGCTCCGTTGCAGAGTCAGTTTGGTTCCGTCGCTGGTTCATCTTCAAACACAAACAGGGTCAAAAACAGAAGCTTTGATCAGTCGAGTTCCTCGAGCTTTAGAGCTTTGGTCACGTCCGTCTTTTCCCTGAAAAAGACGATGAATTCATCATGTGTTTGTCTGAGTCGGATCTGGTGACGTCGTCATGGTTTCCTCTTTGGCCTCGTGTCGTGAGCAGAGAGTTTATCTCCCGAGGCGCTTCATTCGCCGCTCGGGCCGTCGGCGGCGCTGCGTCTCGTGTGCTCAGACTCAGAACGAGAGAGAATAATATCGCTAACGTTTTTTTTGGGAGATTTTCCGATTCGTCCAGTGTAAAGTCTTAACGTTTTTAAACTTATTGAACACGAGCGATTGAGCCTCGACCACTTTTGGCTTCAGACATCGCGCCTTCGGTTTCGCCAACGAGAGACGTCACGATATCTAATGTTAGAGTCAAGATTGTGAAAAAACATCAAACAATCGTTCTCACGATTGTGACAATTTAACTTCCCAAAGACAAAGTTAAATGTGACTAAAACGGCCAAAGTTTTTTTTACGTTTAGGTCTATTTTTGAGCATTGACACTCGACACACGACACTCGAAAACGTGACACACGACACTCGACACACAACACACGACACGTGACACTCGACACGTGACACTCGACACACGACACTCGACACACGACACTCTACACATGACACTCGAAAACGTGACACACGACACTCGACACGTGACACTCGACACACAACACACGACACGTGACACTCGACACACGACACTCGAAAACGTGACACACGACACTCGACACACAACACACGACACGTGACACTCGACACGTGACACTCGACACTCGACACTCGACACTCGACACACAACACTCGACACTCGACACACGACACTCGACACGTGACACACGACACTAGACACGTGACACTCGACACACGACACTCGACACACGACACTCTACACATGACACTCGACACTCGACACGTGACACTCGACACGTGATACACGACACTCAACACATGACACTCGACACACGACACTCGACACACGACACTCGACTTGTGACACACGACACTCGACACACGACACTCGACACGTGACACTTGACACTCGACACACGACACTCGACACGTGACACTCGACACTCGACACACGACACTCGACACGTGACACTCGACACTCGACACTCGACACACAACACACGACACGTGACACTCGACACTCGACACACGACACTCGACACGTGACACACGACACTCGACACGTGACACTCGACACACGACACTCGACACACGACACTCTACACATGACACTCGACACTCGACACGTGACACTCGACACTCGACACACGACACTCGACACGTGACACTCGACACTCGACACGTGACACACGACACTCAACACATGACACTCGACACTCGACACACGACACTCGACTTGTGACACACGACACTCGACACACGACACTCGACACGTGACACTTGACACTCGACACACGACACTCGACACTCGACACACGACACTCGACACGTGACACACGACACTCGACACACAACACACGACACGTGACACTCGACACACAACACACGACACGTGACACTCGACACGTGACACTCGACACTCGACACATAACACACGACACGTGACACTCGACACTCGACACTCGACACACAACACACGACACGTGACACTCGACACGTGACACTCGACACTCGACACACGACACTCGACACGTGACACTCGACACTCGACACTCGACACACAACACACGACACGTGACACTCGACACTCGACACACGACACTCGACACGTGACACACGACACTCGACACGTGACACTCGACACACGACACTCGACACACGACACTCTACACATGACACTCGACACTCGACACTCGACACTCGACACGTGACACACGACACTCAACACATGACACTCGACACACGACACTCGACACACGACACTCGACTTGTGACACACGACACTCGACACACGACACTCGACACGTGACACTTGACACTCGACACACGACACTCGACACTCGACACACGACACTCGACACGTGACACACGACACTCGACACACAACACACGACACGTGACACTCGACACACAACACACGACACGTGACACTCGACACGTGACACTCGACACTCGACACATAACACACGACACGTGACACTCGACACTCGACACTCGACACACAACACACGACACGTGACACGCGACACTCGAAAACGTGACACACGACACTCGACACACAACACACGACACGTGACACTCGACACGTGACACTCGACACTCGACACGTGACACTCGACACTCGACACACAACACACGACACGTGACACTCGACACTCGACACACGACACTCGACACGTGACACACGACACTCGACACGTGACACTCGACACACGACACTCGACACGTGACACACGACACTCTACACATGACACTCGACACTCGACACGTGACACTCGACACGTGACACTCGACACTCGACACACGACACTCGACACGTGACACACGACACTAGACACGTGACACTCGACACACGACACTCGACACACGACACTCTACACATGACACTCGACACTCGACACGTGACACTCGACACGTGACACACGACACTCAACACATGACACTCGACACACGACACTCGACACACGACACTCGACTTGTGACACACGACACTCGACACGTGACACTCGACACGTGACACTTGACACTCGACACACGACACTCGACACGTGACACGTGACACTCGACACTCGACACTCGACACACAACACACGACACGTGACACTCGACACTCGACACACGACACTCGACACGTGACACACGACACTCGACACGTGACACTCGACACTCGACACACGACACTCTACACATGACACTCGACACTCGACACGTGACACTCGACACTCGACACACGACACTCGACACGTGACACTCGACACTCGACACGTGACACACGACACTCAACACATGACACTCGACACACGACACTCGACACACGACACTCGACTTGTGACACACGACACTCGACACACGACACTCGACACGTGACACTTGACACTCGACACACGACACTCGACACTCGACACACGACACTCGACACGTGACACACGACACTCGACACACAACACACGACACGTGACACTCGACACACAACACACGACACGTGACACTCGACACGTGACACTCGACACTCGACACACAACACACGACACGTGACACTCGACACTCGACACTCGACACTCGACACACAACACACGACACGTGACACTCGACACGTGACACTCGACACTCGACACGTGACACTCGACACTCGACACACAACACACGACACGTGACACTCGACACTCGACACACGACACTCGACACGTGACACACGACACTCGACATGTGACACTCGACACACGACACTCGACACGTGACACACGACACTCTACACATGACACTCGACACTCGACACGTGACACTCGACACTCGACACACGACACTCGACACGTGACACTCGACACGTGACACACGACACTCAACACATGACACTCGACACACGACACTCGACTTGTGACACACGACACTCGACACACGACACTCGACTTGTGACACACGACACTCGACACACGACACTCGACACGTGACACTTGACACTCGACACACGACACTCGACACGTGACACTCGACACTCGACACTCGACACACGACACTCGACACGTGACACTTGACACGTGACACACGACACGTGACACTCGACACGTGACATTCGACACTCGACACACGACACTCGACACACGACACTCGACACGTGACACACGACACTCGACACGTGACACTCGACACACGACACTCGACTTGTGACACACGACACTCGACACACGACACTCGACACGTGACACGTGACACTCGACACACGACACTCGACACACGACACTCGACTTGTGACACACGACACTCGACACACGACACTCGACACGTGACACTTGACACGTGACACTCGACACACGACACTCGACACGTGACACTCGACACACAACACTCGACACGTGACACACGACACTCGACACACGACACTCGACACGTGACACTTGAAACGTGACACACGACACGTGACAATCTACACGTGACATTCGACACTCGACACACGACACTCGACACGTGACACACGACACTCGACACGTGACACTCGACACACGACACTCGACACGTGACACACGACACTCGACACGTGACACTCGACACTCGACACACGACACTCGACACGTGACACACGACACTCGACACTCGACACACGACACTCGACACGTGACACACGACACTCGACACTCGACACGTGACACTCGACTCGTGACACTCGACACACGACACTCGACACGTGACACACGACACTCGACACACGACACTCGACACGTGACACGTGACACACGACACTCGACACACGACACTCGACACGTGACACTCGACTCGTGACACTCGACACACGACACTCGACACTCGACACACGACACTCGACACGTGACACGTGACACTCGACACACGACACTCGACACGTGACACACGACACTCGACACGTGACACTCGACACTCGACACACGACACTCGACACGTGACACACGACACTCGACACACGACACTCGACACACGACACTCGACACGTGACACTCGACTCGTGACACTCGACACGTGACACACGACACTCGATACACGACACTCGATACACGACACTCGACACGTGACACTCGACTCGTGACACTCGACACTCGACACACGACACTCGACACGTGACATTCCACACGTGACATTCGACACGTGACACTCGACACGTGACAATCGACACTCGACACGTGACATTTGACACTCGACACGTGACACTCGACACACGACAATCAAAACGTGACACTCGACACGTGACACTCGACACGTGACACTCGACACGTGACACTCGACACTCGACACACGACAATCGAAACGTGAGAAACAAAGACGAGAACCATGGCAACATCAGAACATCGTAATCATTAACATCGTAATCATGAACATCGTGATCATTAACATCGTGATCATCAACATCGTAATCATTAACATCGTGATCATTGACATTGTGATCATTAACATCGTGATCATTGACATCGTAATCATTGACATCGTGATCATTGACATCGTGATCATTAACATCGTGATCATTGACATCGTAATCATTGACATCGTGATCATTGACATCGTAATCATTGACATCGTAATCATTAACATCATAATCATTGACATCGTAATCATTGACATCGTGATCATTGATATCGTAATCATTGACATCGTAATCATTAACATCATAATCATTGACATCGTGATCATTGCAGCCGTTGTCACACAATAAAATCCTGATTAAGATTGAATTGCGATCGTTAATGCGCGTGTAATTAGATTACATTACGAGAGTCGGCGCCGCGTCATGAACCGATACGAGGCCAGTCCAAGAACGTGACGCTCTGTCAGGGGTGAGAAGGAAGGGGCGGACCTCGGGCAGAGTCACACTCATCCACGAAACAAACGCACCCGCGGGGAGGGAACGAGTTCAGGTTGAAGAGAGATGGAAGCGCCGAAATGTCCACAAAACGAGTGCACCCAAAGCTAACGAGGTCGATCCATAAAGACTCACCACACAACTGGAAGTCTGGCCAAAAGGGGGACGGAAATGAAATGAAATCATGGATTAAAAAGTGTCATTAAAAGTAATCAGCCTGAATTTGACTGCAATCCAAACCCACTTGACATTAGTTCCATTGATAATATCTGAAGTGGTATCAGGTGATATCAGGTGTTTTAATCTTTTAGAAGAAAGCTTAAACGTTGGTGCAACATTCCCGTCGCTCTCACAGGAACTCGTCGAACTCATTTGCGATGCACCTGGTGGTAACATCCGGCGGTTCAAGTGATCGGGAGCATTTTATCTTTTCACATATGTCGATGTTAATTACTGGAAATGCTTGAGTTATTTGCATATTCAGCTGTTTTTTTCTTCTTTATGAACGCTCTTGTGTGTGAGATGATCGCTCAGAGAAAACATTTGTAGGTTTTTTGAGGGGGGGATTTTTCTCATCAAAATACCACAACATTATCAAAAAATACTGCCTCCTGCTCCGTCCGAGAGAAGGACTCCTACTCATAAAACACAGATCCTGAAAAGTGGGAAATTTCACAGAAATAAACGGTTTCCAGGCGCTGTCCATGGTGCTGAAATGAGTTAGATAGAAAGAACTAGCCCTGTCGCTGTCCACGGTGCTGAAACGTTTCAACGCTAAAACCCCAAGTGGAACTGTCCGTGGTCCTGACCTCATTTACGCAGCGTGTAGAGATACGGCGCTGTCCAGGGTCCTGAAACCAAACGGCCTCCGTGGAACTGTCCTTGGTGCTGAATTCAAATGTTCTTCTGGTGAGCTGTCCTCGGTCCTGAAGTCTAGTTTTCTTCCGCGGAGCTGTCCTTGGTGCTGAAGAAAGCTAAGGTTTCTTTTCCCTGCCGGAGTGAGGCACGGTGTGGGTTTCAGCTGTTTGTGATCGCAACTAAAAGAAAAAGATGCTTGTGGTGATTTCTGCTGTGTTTTCAAAAGAAAGTCCAACATATGTTCTTATTATTAATATACTGTTTTATTCGACATCTGGTACAACTTTAGAAATACTTAACTTAATTGCTTTTCTTTTTACGATGGTGGTGGTGCTGAAAGTGGTATATAGTATTGAGCCTGTCTGAAAAGTCTTCTAATGCGTTTCTGATGTTGGAAAAAGACATTGGGACGTCACTTTCACATTGGTCACAATCAATTTATGAATCAATCACTTTTTCAGCTCAACACGATCGGCCTTAACGCAGCAGCCAGCGCGATGTTGAGTGTTTTACGTTGTCGTTGATGATGAATGAATGTGGTTCATGTCGATGTTCGGGTCTAAAACCTCCGTTTGTTTAAACGTTTTACAGTTTGGTGCACGAGTCAGAGCTTTTTGGATTCACTATGTGAGAAGAGGAGGAGCAGAGGAGGAGCGAAGGAGGAGGGGAGGAGGAGCAAAGGAGGAAGGGAGGAGGAGGGGAGGAGGAGCAGAGGAGGAAGGGAGGAGGAGGGGAGGAGGAGCAGAGGAGGAAGGGAGGAGGAGGGGAGGAGGAGCAAAGGAGGAAGGGAGGAGGAGGGGAGGAGGAGCAGAGGAGGAAGGGAGGAGGAGGGGAGGAGGAGCAGAGGAGGAAGGGAGGAGGAGGGGAGGTGGAGCAGAGGAGGAAGGGAGGAGGAGGGGAGGAGGAGCAAAGGAGGAAGGGAGGAGGAGGGGAGGAGGAGCAGAGGAGGAAGGGAGGAGGAGGGGAGGAGGAGCAAAGGAGGAAGGGAGGAGGAGGGGAGGAGGAGCAGAGGAGGAAGGGAGGAGGAGGGGAGGAGGAGCAGAGGAGGAAGGGAGGAGGAGAGGAGGAGGAGTAGAGGAGGAGCAGAGGAGGAAGGGAGCGAAGGAGGAGCAGAGGAGGAAGGGAGGAGGAGGGGAGGAGGAGCAGAGGAGGAAGGGAGGAGGAGGGGAGGAGGAGCAAAGGAGGAAGGGAGGAGGAGGGGAGGAGGAGCAGAGGAGGAAGGGAGGAGGAGGGGAGGAGGAGCAGAGGAGGAAGGGAGGAGGAGAGGAGGAGGAGTAGAGGAGGAGCAGAGGAGGAAGGGAGCGAAGGAGGAGCAGAGGAGGAAGGGAGGAGGAGGGGAGGAGGAGCAGAGGAGGAAGGGAGGAGAAGGGGAGGAGGAGCAGGGGGGAGAAGACGAGGAGCAAAGGAGGAGGGGAGTAGGAGCAGAGGAGGAAGGGGGCGTAGGAGGAGCAGAGGAGGAAGGGGGAGGAAGGGAGGAGGAGCAGAGGAGGAAGGGGGAGGAAGGGAGGAGGAGCAGAGGAGGAGCAGGTATCTTGTGTCCTGCATTAATGTCACTCTCTTCTTCACCCCCTCCCCTCTCCTCCTCACACCATCTCCCCCTCCTCTCCTCCCTCCCCTCTCTTATCCTCCTCTCCTCCTCTGCCTCCTTCACTTCCTCCTCCCCTCCTCTCCTCCCTCCCCCTCATGTTTATGGCTTTAATACAGAGGTGTTGCCATAGCGTCGTGGAGTTCAGTTGCCGTGAGACTCACACATCTGTTGTGTTCTGACGGGACGATGTAATATTCATGCAGTGGAAACACACAGTGTTAGTGCCAGTGTGCATCGTCTCCATGACGACAGTGGTTAGTGCCAGTGTGCATCGTCTCCATGACGACAATGGTTAGTGCAGGTGTGCATCGTCTCCATGACGACAGTGGTTAGTGCCAGTGTGCATCGTCTCCATGACGACAGTGGTTAGTGCCAGTGTGCATCGTCTCCATGACGACAGTGGTTAGTGCCAGTGTGCATCGTCTCCATGACGACAATGGTTAGTGCAGGTGTGCATCGTCTCCATGACGACAGTGGTTAGTACCAGTGTGCATCGTCTCCATGACGACAGTGGTTAGTACCAGTGTGCATCGTCTCCATGACGACAGTGGTTAGTGCCAGTGTGCATCGTCTCCATGACGACAATGGTTAGTGCCAGTGTGCATCGTCTCCATGACGACAGTGGTTAGTGCCAGTGTGCATCGTCTCCATGACGACAGTGGTTAGTGCCAGTGTGCATCGTCTCCATGACGACAGTGGTTAGTGCCAGTGTGCATCGTCTCCATGACGACAGTGGTTAGTGCCAGTGTGCATCGTCTCCATGACGACAGTGGTTAGTGCCAGTGTGCCTTGTCTCCATGACGACAGTGGTGGGTAGTGCCAGTGTGCATCGTCTCCATGACGACAATGGTTAGTGCCAGTGTGCATCGTCTCCATGACGACAGTGGTTAGTGCCAGTGTGCATCGTCTCCATGACGACAGTGGTTAGTGCCAGTGTGCATCGTCTCCATGACGACAGTGGTTAATACCAGTGTGCATCGTCTCCATGACGACAGTGGTTAGTACCAGTGTGCATCGTCTCCATGACGACAGTGGTTAGTGCCAGTGTGCATCGTCTCCATGACGACAGTGGTTAGTGCCAGTGTGCCTCGTCTCCATGACGACAGTGGTGGTTAGTGCCAGTGTGCATCGTCTCCATGACGACAGTGGTTAGTGCCAGTGTGCATCGTCTCCATGACGACAGTGGTTAGTGCCAGTGTGCCTCGTCTCCATGACGACAGTGGTGGGTAGTGCCAGTGTGCATCGTCTCCATGACGACAATGGTTAGTGCAGGTGTGCATCGTCTCCATGACGACAATGGTTAGTGCCAGTGTGCATCGTCTCCATGACGACAATGGTTAGTGCCAGTGTGCATCGTCTCCATGACGACAGTGGTTAGTGCCAGTGTGCATCGTCTCCATGACGACAGTGGTTAGTACCAGTGTGCATCGTCTCCATGACGACATTGGTTAGTGCCAGTGTGCATCGTCTCCATGACGACAGTGGTTAGTGCCAGTGTGCATCGTCTCCATGACGACAGTGGTTAGTGCCAGTGTGCATCGTCTCCATGACGACAGTGGTTAGTACCAGTGTGCATCGTCTCCATGACGACATTGGTTAGTGCCAGTGTGCATCGTCTCCATGACGACAGTGGTTAGTGCCAGTGTGCATCGTCTCCATGACGACAATGGTTAGTGCCAGTGTGCATCGTCTCCATGACGACATTGGTTAGTACCAGTGTGCATCGTCTCCATGACGACAGTTGTTAGTGCCAGTGTGCATCGTCTCCATGACGACAGTGGTTAGTGCCAGTGTGCATCGTCTCCATGACGACAGTGGTTAGTACCAGTGTGAATCGTCTCCATGACGACAGTGGTTAGTGCCAGTGTGCATCGTCTCCATGACGACAGTGGTTAGTGCCAGTGTGCATCGTCTCCATGACGACAGTGGTTAGTGCCAGTGTGCATCGTCTCCATGACGACAGTGGTTAGTACCAGTGTGAATCGTCTCCATGACGACAGTGGTTAGTGCCAGTGTGCATCGTCTCCATGACGACAGTGGTTAGTGCCAGTGTGCATCGTCTCCATGACGACAGTGGTTAGTGCCAGTGTGCATCGTCTCCATGACGATATGAGGAGGATATTTTCACAAAGCATCAGGACGAGACAAACTTGTCCAAATGTAAACGGACCAGAAAAGAACACGTTTTACTTTAGACTGGAACAGTTTTTATCATATCCAATATTCCAATTTTGAAAATCTCCAAAACAAAGATAAAACTCTTCAAAAGTATTGTAATAATGTAATAATGTAATAATGTAATGTAATGTAAAAATGTAATAATATTTATTATTAATATTACAAACACTAATATTACATTTGTCACTGTAAAAACAGCTCTAGGTTTGATTCTACTGAGAGTGTTTTTCAAACTTCTATAAGTTCTGTTCTTTTCCTCTGTAGCAACTGCGTTGCAACAATGAAATTTCCCCATGTGGGACAATAAAGTAAT
>NW_027316056.1:40502254-40619754 GCF_026437365.1 Eucyclogobius newberryi
CTGCTCCTCTTTAATGGGCACCGGAGGGAGGAGGGAGGGAGGGAAGGCGGGAGGGAGGGAGGGGGGGAGGGAGGGAAGGAGGGAAGGAGGGAAGAGGAAAGGGAGGGAGAGAGGGAGGGAGGGAGGGAGGGAGGAGGAGAGATGAAAAGGGGGAGGGTGGAGTGAAGACAGGGAGAAGAATAGGAGAGAGGACGGCGCATTAGAGACAGACGGAGAGTGATAGAAAGGAATGGAGGGAGAGCTAGAGATGGATTGGAGAGAAAGAGAGGGAGAGAGAGAGAGAGAGAGAGAGAGAGAGAGAGAGGAGGGGGGAGGAGAGGAATGGGGAGGAGAGGAGGGGGGAGGAGAGGGGAGGAGAGGAGGGGGGAGGAAAGATGGATCAAAGTCTTGCGCAGAGATAATTAGGCCGAGAGGAACAGGAGAACCATTTCAAATCAGAGACTATGACTTATCACTGCTGCATTAACCAGACAGGAGAGAGAGAGGGGGAGGGGACAGGGGGAGGGGGGGAGAGGACAGTGGGAGGGGGGGAGGGGACAGGGGGAGGGGACAGGGGGAGGGGGGGGGAGGACAGTGGGAGGGGGGGAGGGGACAGGGGGAGGGGGGGAGACGGGGGGATGGGGGGATGGGGGGAGTGGTGAGGGTCTATATTATTCTATGGTAAAGTCACAGACCCGGCTCTCGTGTTGTGACAAATACTCTGCTCTGATTGGTCGAGGCGTCGCAAAAAATAACATTCTAAAATAAGGGCGTGGCTATTGTGTCCATTTTCAGTTTGAACCACGAAGTGTTTTGTTTGTTTGTTTCGTATGAAAAGGCTTCAAATGGAGTTAATCCAAAAGTACATTCTAAAGTATTATATGTATCATGTATCGTGTCCATGGCAGGAGTTCTGAGCCCGAGTTCATAGTTCAAAAGTTCAAAGATAAGATAAGATTAGATAAGCCTTTGTTTGTCCACACATGGGGATATTTCGGTGTTGCAACACAAGTAGATGCAGAGGAAAAGAACAGAAAACAGTCTAAACAAAACTCCTATGGAATCCTCTCAAATTCTTCAATTCTGCTATTTATAGCAGTTCTATGCATATGATTATGACAGTATTGCACATGGGTATGACAGTATTGCACATGGGTATGAAGGTATTGCACATGATTATGTCAGTATTGCACATGGGTATGACAGTATTGCACATGGGTATGAAAGTATTGCACATGATTATGTCAGTATTGCACATGGGTATGACAGTATTGCACATGGGTATGAAAGTATTGCACATGATTATGTCAGTATTGCACATGGGTATGACAGTATTGCACATGGGTATGACAGTATTGCACATGGGTATGTCAGTATTGCACATGGGTATGTCAGTATTGCACATGTGTATGTCAGTATTGCACATGTGTATGAAAGTATTGCACATGATTATGTCAGTATTGCACATGGGTATGTCAGTATTGCACATGATTATGTCAGTATTGCACATGATTATGTCAGTATTGCACATGGGTATGTCAGTATTGCACATGATTATGTCAGTATTGCACATGGGTATGTCAGTATTGCACATGGGTATGACAGTATTGCACATGAGTATGTCAGTATTGCACATGGGTATGACAGTATTGCACATGGGTATGTCAGTATTGCACATGAGTATGACAGTATTGCACATGGGTATGTCAGTATTGCACATGGGTATGACTGCATTGCACATGGGTATGTCAGTATTACATATGGGTATGTCAGCATTGCACATGGGTATGACAGTATTGCACATGGGTATGTCAGTATTGCACATGGGAATGTCAATATTGCACATGGGTATGACAGTACTGCACATGGGTATGACAGTATTGCACATGATTGTGTCAGTATTGCACATGTGTATGACAGAATTGCACATGGGTATGTCAGTATTGCACATGGGTTTGTCAGTATTACACATGGGTATGTCAGTATTGCACATGGGTATGACAGTATTGCACATGGGTATGTCAGTATTGCACATGGGTTAGTCAGTATTGCACATGGGTATGACAGTATTGCACATGGGTATGTCAGTATTGCACATGTTTATGTGAGTAATGCGCATGTGTATGGCAGTATTGCACACGGGTATGACAGTATTGCACATGATTATGACAGTATTGCACATGGGTATGACAGTATTGCACATGGTTGTGTCAGTATAGCACATGGGTATGTAAGTATTGCACATGATTATGTCAGTATTGCACATGGGTATGTCAGTATTGCACATGGGTATGACAGTATTGCACATGATTATGTCAGTATTGCACATGGGTATGTCAGTATTGCACATGTTTATGTGAGTATTGCGCATGTGTATGTCAGTATTGCACATGGGTATAACAGTATTGCACATGATTATGACAGTATTGCACATGGGTATGACAGTATTGCACATGATTATGACAGTATTGCACATGGGTATATCAGTATTGCGCATGGGTATGACAGTATTGCACATGTCAGTATTGCACATGGGTATGTGAGTATTGCACATGGGTATGTCAGTATTGCACATGGTAATGACAGTATTGCACATGAGTATGACAGTATTGCACATGGGTATGACAGTATTATACATGGGTATGACAGTATTGCACATGGGTATGTCAGTATTGCACATGGGTATGGCAGTATTGCACATGGATATGACAGTATTGCACGTGGTTATGACAGTATTGCACATGTAAGTATTGCACATGGGTATGACAGTATTGCACATGGGTACGACAGTATTTTACATGGGTATGACAGTATTGCACATGCCAGTATTGCACATGGGTATGACAGTATTGCACATGGGTATGTCAGTATTGCACATGTGTATGACAGTCTTGCACATGGGTATGAGAGTATTGCACATGGGTATGACAGTATTGCACATGGGTATGTCAGTATTGCACATGAGTATGACAGTATTAAACATTATTATGTCAGTATTCCACATGGGTATGTCAGTATTGCACATGGGTATGTCAGTATTACATATGGGTATGTCAGTATTGCACATGGGTATGACAGTATTGCACATGGGTATGTCAGTATTGCACATGGGAATGTCAAAATTGCACATGGGTATGAAAGTACTGCACATGGGTATGACAGTATTGCACATGATTGTGTCAGTATTGCACATGTGTATGACTAAATTGCACATGGGTATGTCAGTATTGCACATGGGTTTGTCAGTATTACACATGGGTATGTCAGTATTGCACATGGGTATGTCAGTATTGCACATGGGTATGTCAGTATTGCACATGGGTATGTCAGTATTGCACATGGGTATGACAGTATTGCACATGGGTATGTCAGTATTGCACATGTTTATCTGAGTATTGTGCATGTGTATGTCAGTATTGCACATGGGTATGACAGTATTGCACATGTGTATGACAGTATTGCACATGGGTATGACAGTATTGCACATGATTATGTCAGTATTGCACATGTGTATGACAGTATTGCACATGATTATGGCAGTATTGCATATGGGTATGTCAGTATTGCACATGATTATGTCAGTATTGCACATGGGTATGACAGTATTGCACATGGTTATGTCAGTATTGCACATGGGTATGTCAGTATTGCACATGTTTATGTGAGTATTGCGCATGTGTATGTCAGTATTGCACATGGGTATAACAGTATTGCACATGATTATTACAGTATTGCACATGGGTATGACAGTATTGCACATGATTATGGCAGTATTGCACATGGGTATATCAGTATTGCGCATGGGTATGACAGTATTGCACATGTCAGTATTGCACATGGGTATGTCAGTATTGCACATGGGTATGTCAGTATTGCACATGGGTATGACAGTATTGCACATGGGTATGACAGTATTGCACATGGGTATGACAGTATTATACATGGGTATGACAGTATTGCACATGGGTATGTCAGTATTGCACATGGGTATGGCAGTATTGCACATGGATATGACAGTATTGCACGTGGTTATGACAGTATTGCACATGTCAGTATTGCACATGGGTATGACAGTATTGCACATGGGTATGACAGTATTTTACATGGGTATGACAGTATTGCACATGCCAGTATTGCATATGGGTATGACAGTATTGCACATGGGTATGACAGTATTGCACATGTGTATGACAGTATTGCACATGGGTATGAGAGTATTGCACATGGGTATGACAGTATTGCACATGGGTATAACAGTATTGCACATGGGTATGTCAGTATTGCACATGTGTATGACAGTATTGCACATGGGTATGAGAGTATTGCATATGGGTATGAAAGTATTGCACATGGGTATGTCAGTATTGCACATGGGTATGGCAGTATTGCACATGATTAAGTCAGTATTGCACATGATTATGTCAGTATTACACATGGGTATGTCAGTATTGCACATGGGTATGTCAGTGTTTGTTGTAGAGTGTGACAGCAGCAGGAAGGACAGACTGTGAAACGTCTCCTTCACACAGCGAGGGTGGATCAGTCACTGAAGCTGCTCTCTAGAGTGGACAGAGTGTCCTGCAGGGGACAGAGTGTCCTGCAGGGGACAGAGTGTCCTGCAGGGGGCGACACTCATGGTCCAGCATAGATGTGAGTTTATCCAGGACCTTCTGTCCTCCACCTCCTGCACCGAGTCCAGAGGACAGCCCAGGACGGAGCTTTGTCCAGCCTCTTCCTCTCCCTCTCTGTGATGCTGCTGCTCCAGCAGACCACACCTACAGGAGCTGATGCACCACAGAGTCAGAGAAGGTCTTCAGGAGTGACAGGAGCAGCCCTGTCAGGAGCGGCCCTGTCACTCCAAAAGACCTGAGTCTCCTCAGGAGGTGGAGCCGACTCTGGCTCTTCCTGTACAGTCTGTGTTATGAGTCCAGTCCAGTTTGTGGTTCAGATGAACACCAGGTCCTTGTATGAGTCACTCTCTCAATGTCCCGTCCCTGGATGTTCACTGGTGAGGGGGGCGTGGCCTGTCCCGTCCCTGGATGTTCACTGGTGAGGGGGGCGTGGCCTGTCCCGTCCCTGGATGTTCACTGGTGAGGAGGGCGTGGCTTGTCCCGTCCCTGGATGTTCACTGGTGAGGGGGGCGTGGCCTGTCCCGTCCCTGGATGTTCACTGGTGAGGGGGGCGTGGCCTGTCCCGTCCCTGGATGTTCACTGGTGAGGGGGGCGTGGCCTGTCCCGTCCCTGGATGTTCACTGGTGAGGGGGGCGTGGCCTGTCCCGTCCCTGGATGTTCACTGGTGAGGGGGGCGTGGCCTGTCCCGTCCCTGGATGTTCACTGGTGAGGGGGGCGTGGCCTGTCCCGTCTCTGGATGTTCACTGGGGAGGGGGGCGTGGCCTGTCCCGTCCCTGGATGTTCACTGGTGAGGGGGGCGTGGCCTCTGTGGAAGTCCACCACCATCTCCTTGGTCTTCCCCGCGTTGATGAGGAGGAGGTTGAGTCTGATGATGGCAGAGTGGTCAGAGAACTTCTGCAGGACACAGCAGTGTAGAGGGTGAAGAGGACGGTGCCCTGGGGCGCCCCCACACTGCAGGTCCCCCACACTGCAGGTCCCTCACACTGCAGGTCCCCCACACGGCAGATCCCCCACACTGCAGGTCCCTCACACTGCAGGTCCCCCACACTGCAGGTCCCCCACATCGCAGTTCCCTCAGACTGCAGGTCCCTCACACTGCAGGTCCCCCACACTGCAGGTCCCTCACACTGCAGGTCCCCCACACTGCAGGTCCCTCACACTGCAGGTCCCCCACACCGCAGGTCCCTCAGACTGCAGGTCCCTCACACTGCAGGTCCCTCACTATGCAGGTCCCCCATACTGCAGGTCCCCCACACTGCAGGTCCCTCACAATGCAGGTCCCCCACACTGCAGGTCCCCCATACTGCAGGTCTCCCACACTGCAGGTCCCCCACACTGCAGGTCCCCCACACTGCAGGTCCCTCACACTGCAGGTCCCCCACATTGCAGGTCCCTCACACTGCAGGTCCCTCACACTGCAGGTCAAACACACTGCAGGTCCCTCACACTGCTGGTCCTCCACACTGCAGGTCCCTCACATTGCAGGTCCCTCACACTGCAGGTCCCTCACACTGCAGCTCCCTCACACTGCTGGCCTCCCACACTGCAGGCCCCCCACACTGCAGGTCCCTCACTGCAGGTCCCCCACACTGCAGGTCCCCCACACTGCAGGTCCCCCACACTGCAGGTCCCTCACACTGCAGGTCCCTCACACTGCAGGTCCCCCACAATGTAGGTCCCTCACACTGCAGGTCCCTCACACTGCAGGTCCCTCACACTGCAGGTCCCTCACACTGCAGGTCCCCAACACTGCAGGTCCCTCACACTGCAGGTACCCCACACTGCAGGCCCCCCACACTGCAGGTCCCCCACACTGCAGGTCCCCCACACTGCATGTCCCTCACACTGCAGGTCCCTCACACTGCAGGACCCCCACAATGCAGGTCCCTCACACTGCAGGTCCCTCACACTGCAGGTCCCCGACACTGCAGGTCCCTCACACTGCAGGTCCCTCACACTGCAGGTCCCTCACACTGCAGGTCCCTCACACTGCAGGTCCTCCACACTGCAGGTCCCTCACACTGCAGGTCCCCCACACTGCAGGCCCCCCACACTGCAGGACCCCCACAATGCAGGTCCCTCACAACGCAGGTCCCCCAAAATGTAGGTCCCTCACACTGCAGGCCCCTCACACTGCAGGTCCCCCACACTGCAGGTCCCTCACACTGCAGGTCCCCCACACTGCAGGTCCCTCACACTGCAGGTCCCCCACACTGCAGGTCCCTCACACTGCAGGTCCCCCACACTGCAGGTCCCCCACACTGCATGTCCCTCACACTGCAGGTCCCTCACACTGCAGGACCCTCACACTGCAGGACCCTCACACAGCAGGTCCCTCACACTGCAGGTCCCCCACAATGCAGGTCCCTCACACTGGAGGCCCCCCACAATGCAGGTCCCCCACACTGCAGGTCCCTCACACTGCAGGACCCTCACACTGCAGGCCCCCCACAATGCAGGTCCCCCACACTGCAGGTCCCTCACACTGCAGGCCCCCCACAATGCAGGTCCCCCACACTGCAGGTCCCTCACACTGCAGGTCCCTCACACTGCAGGTCCCTCACACTGCAGGCCCCCCACAATGCAGGTCCCCCACACTGCAGGTCCCTCACACTGCAGGTCCCTCACACTGCAGGTCCCTCACACTGCAGGACCCTCACACTGCAGGTCCCTCACACTGCAGGTCCCCCACACTGCAGGTCCCTCACACTGCAGGTCCCTCACACTGCAGGTCCCCCACACCGCAGGTCCCTCACACTGCAGGTCCCCCACACTGCAGGTCCCTCACACTGCAGGTCCCTCACACTGCAGGTCCCTCACACTGCAGGCCCCCCACAATGCAGGTCCCTCACACCGCAGGTCCCTCACACCGCAGGTCCCTCACACTGCAGGTCCCCCACACCGCAGGTCCCTCACACTGCAGGTCCCTCACACTGCAGGTCCCTCACACTGCAGGTCCCTCACACTGCAGGTCCCCCACACTGCAGGTCCCTCACACTGCAGGTCCCTCACACTGCAGGTCCCTCACACCGCAGGTCCCTCACACTGCAGGTCCCTCACACTGCAGGTCCCTCACACTGCAGGTCCCTCACACCGCAGGTCCCTCACACTGCAGGCCCCCCACAATGCAGGTCCCCCACAGTGCAGGTCCCTCACACTGCAGGTCCTTCACACTGCAGGTCCCTCACACTGCAGGTCCCTCACACTGCAGGACCCTCACACTGCAGGTCCCTCACACTGCAGGTCCCCCACATTGCAGGTCCCTCACAATGCAGGTCCCTCACACTGCAGGTCCCTCACACTGCAGGTCCCCCACATTGCAGGTCCCTCACAATGCAGGTCCCTCACACTGCAGGTCCCTCACACTGCAGGTCCCTCACACTGCAGGTCCCTCACACTGCAGGTCCCTCACACTGCAGGTCCCTCACACTGCAGGTCCCCCACAGTGCAGGTCCCTCACACTGCAGGTCCCTCACAGTGCTGTCAAGCTTCTACAGGTAAGATAGAGAGCGGTGCAGCAGGGAGATGACGGCGTCCTCCACTCCTATGTCAGGCCGATATGCAAACTGCAGCGGGTCCTGAGCTCACGGTGGAGCGGAGGAGGTCCAGGACCAGCCGGAGCGGAGGAGGTCCAGGACCAGCCGGAGCGGAGGAGGTCCAGGACCATCTACGAGGGTCTGAGAGGCTCAGGGGAGGTCCTCACCAAGGTTCTCATTCTGGGCCTCGTCTGTGTCGACCTGACATTACCACAGTCTGAATACATGAAGTCACTCGCACTGGAGCCAAAGGGCCAATTAGAGGATTTAAGAGAAGAGAAGGAGAGAAGAGGAGGAGGAGAGAGAGGAGGAGGAGAGAGAGAGAGAGACAGAGGGGAAGAGGAGAGAGGGAGAGAGAGAGGAGGAGGAGAGAGAGTGAGAGACAGAGGGAAAGAGGAGAGAGAGAGAGACAGAGGGAAAGAGGAGAGAGGGAGAGAGGAAAGGTTTGTCTGGAGTGAATCCCTGTGTCTGGTGCTGTGTTGCTGAACCTCGCTCTCTGGTCTTTTCACAAAAAGTCTAATTTTGAAAGGGCCTCAGGAAGTGTTTGGTGGATGTACTTTGACGACACACAGTTCTCGACTTGATCTCGTGTTAAAGCGCCGTGTTTCCACTGACGCTAACTTACACGTCGAGCCTTAGCAACACAAAGCTAGCGTAGCGCGTTAGCATCAGCTGTTTCCTGTTTATGGCTTTGTCAAGAGCCACAATCTGATGTTTCCAGGTCATAATGCGTCTGACATTAGCATTAGCATTAGCATTAGCATGACATAAAGAGAGGTTCAAACGCGGCGTAGAGGCTTTAGCCACGCCCCTCACACACACTAGCTTTAGCCACGCCACTCACACATACTAGCTGTAGCCACGCCCCTCACACACACTAGCTTTAGCCACGCCCCTCACACACACTAGCTTTAGCCACGCCCCTCACACACACTAGCTTTAGCCACGCCCCTCACACATACTAGCTTTAGCCACGCCCCTCACATACTCTAGCTTTAGCCACCCCCCTAACACACACTAGCTTTAGCCACGCCCCTTACACACACTAGCTTTAGCCACGCCCCTCACATACACTAGCTTTAGCCACGCCCCTCACACACACTAGCTTTAGCCACGCCCCTCACACACGTCCAGTGTTTTGTCTCGTGGACAAACTGTGGGCGTGAACGTGGGCGGCGGCTTATGTTTGACTCCCTCAGGGGCCAGAGAACGTGTCCCTCAGGGGCCGGAGAACGTCCCCCGTGACCTCGGACACAGTAAAAATAGCGGCTCGTCTGCTTCATTAATATTGATAAATGCATCTATTCTCCGCTGACCTCTGAATGGATCTGAGGCGTCACATGACGCACGTCCGGCTCCACCGGCCTTTTGTCTGGCCCCGAGGAGAGCAAGAGCGGGGCCATTATCAAACCTCGAGTGTTTCAGAAAAGACTCTTTGTCCAGCGTTTAGGGCCTTTAAACGCCTTTTATTGTGACTTTAACAAGACGAGAAATCTGTGGCATTTGTGTTAGGACTAAACCAAGACTAAACCAGTACTAAACCAGGACTAAACCAGGACTAAACCAGGACTAAACCAGGACTAAACCAGGACTAAACCAGGACTAAACCAAGACTAAACCAGGACTAAACCAAGACTAAACCAGTACTAAACCAGGACTAAACCAGTACTAAACCAGGACTAAACCAGGACTAAACCAAGACTAAACCAGGACTAAACCAAGACTAAACCAGTACTAAACCAGGACTAAACCAGGACTAAACCAGGACTAAACCAGGACTAAACCAAGACTAAACCAGTACTAAACCAGGACTAAACCAGAACTAAACCAGGTCAAAACCAGGACTAAACCAGGACTAAACCAGGACTAAACCAGGTCTAAACCAGATCTAAACCAGGTCTAAACCAAGACTAAACCAGGTCTAAACCAAGACTAAACCAGGTCTAAACCAAGACTAAACCAGGACTAAACCAAGACTAAACCAGAACTAAACCAGGTCAAAACCAGGACTAAACCAGGACTAAACCAGGACTAAACCAGGTCTAAACCAGATCTAAACCAGGTCTAAACCAAGACTAAACCAGGTCTAAACCAAGACTAAACCAGGTCTAAACCAAGACTAAACCAGGTCTAAACCAAGACTAAACCAGGTCTAAACTAAGACTAAACCAGGTCTAAACCAAGACTAAACCAGGTCTAAACCAAGACTAAACCAGGTCTAAACCAGTACTAAACCAGGACTAAACCAGAACTAAACCAGGTCAAAACCAGGACTAAACCAGGACTAAACCAGGACTAAACCAGGTCTAAACCAGATCTAAACCAGGTCTAAACCAAGACTAAACCAGGTCTAAACCAAGACTAAACCAGGTCTAAACCAAGACTAAACCAGGTCTAAACCAAGACTAAACCAGGTCTAAACCAGATCTAAACCAGGTCTAAACTAAGACTAAACCAGGTCTAAACCAAGACTAAACCAGGTCTAAACCAAGACTAAACCAGGTCTAAACCAGGACTAAACCAGGACTAAACCAGGTGTTTCCTCCTGATGCGTGGCCCACATCCTCAGCTCTGGTTCTTCTGGTGTCTCAGACTGACAGGTCGGAGCTGGATCTTTCTAAACCGTCGGCCTTGAGCTTTTAAGCCGCGAATGAAAAAAACTCTAATGGGATTTGTGTCATTTTGAGGCCGGTGATTAACAGAGCGAGAGAGAGAGTCGTATCGGCACAAACGGCTCGGCTCAGCGGCCCACTTTAACCATCTCTGTTATGCGTCCGTCAGCTTTGTGCTCCGGTGATTTCAATGTTCACGTTGACGCTAAAATGACTCGACTCGCCTAAAAACAATCGCTAATGGTATCGACATTGAGCAGTAGATGGAAATATAATATATGTAATAAAAATCAGACTTTAAATGCTTTATTTAACCTGAGCCTCGTGTGCAAAGACGACGCGATGAACGGTTTCTAAAGCTACGACATCGTCACGTTAACATCTTCACATTAAACGAAATGTAATCGTTACTTTTCGTCGTCTATAATCCCTGGAAACTGTGTTTGTAATTCATTAATCAAACTCAATTATCTTAACCACAATATATTGTTACGGCATTAGAGGTGTTGGATTGGTTGAAAAGCTCTATGGAAGATCATTATGTACAGATGGGGAATACCACAGGGCTCAGTTTTGGGTCTGAAGCTTTTTATTTTGTTTATAAATGATGTCAAGAACATGTCAATTCATTTGTGTCTCATTTGTCGCATTGTCGGTCTCACACAGGAGTTTGTTTTGATCCCGAGCCTCGCGTTCGTCTCAGCGTGGCTCACTTCCTGGTCACTCCTGGTCACTTTCTGGCCACTTCCCGGTCCCTTCCCAGTCACTTCCTGGTCACTTTCCGGTCCCTTCCCGGTCACTTCCTGGTCACTTCCCGGTCCCTCCCCGGTCACTCCCCGGTCACTTCCCGGTCCCAGTCCCTTCCCGGTCACTTCCCAGTCACTTCCCGGTCACATCCCGGTCACTTCCTGGTCCCTTTCTTGTCCCATCCTGGTCACTCCTTGGTCACTTCCTGGTCTTTCCTCGCTTGTCCCGTTTGCATTCACATATCAGACGAGTCCATTGCTGCTTCTGTGTCTGAACTTTTAAAACTTTTCAAACTTGATTCCAGAATCTTAATTTTTTTACATTTTTACTTCCTGGTTGTAATTGATGACGTCACACTTGGAAATTACCCAGTGTCACGAACGGCAGAACGGAGCCAATTACAGAGCTGAAAACAGGCGAAGATTTAAGAACAGAACAGAAGTACAAAGTCTTTTGGTTAAGAGTGACAACCCAAAAAAGATCCTTTTAGCGGTGGACAGCGCTAGCAACCGCGCGTCAGAGGGCAGACGAGAGGCGTGGTCAAGGTCCTTTCCAGGTTCGGTGCACAGGCAGAATAGCGTTGTCAGAGGAGAAAGGATGATCATGACGGTCCAAGGTTGATGACGGCAAACAGGACCACGAGGAGTGGGCAAAAGTCAGAGTCAGAGTCAGAACAGGAATCAAAATCAAACCGCTCGAGTGCTGAGGCTGATAACAGGGCAACGCAGACAATCTCGCACTGAAGCAGAGGAAACAAACACCTAACATACCACACAACCTGATACAGCTGTGAACCCACGCACAGGGGAGGAGAGCCTGTGATGAGCTGAGAGACAAGGGGGCGGTAACCAGAGAGACAAGGGGGCGGTAACCAGAGAGACAAGGGGCGGTAACCAGAGAGACAAGGGGCGGTAACCAGATAGACAAGGGGCGGTAACCAGAGAGACAAGGGGCGGTAACCAGAGAGACAAGGGGCGGTAACCAGAGAGACAAGGGGCGGTAACCAGAGAGACAAGGGGCGGTAACCAGAGAGAAAAGGGGGCGGTAACCAGAGAGACAAGGGGCGGTAACAAGAGAGGATAACAAGAAGGGAGGGTGGAAACAAAGAGGAGCAGAGAGAGAAACAACGTGAGTAAAATATGACTCATCACAGACCAGACAGTGACCATGACACCAGCAACGACTGGGCCAAAATTAATGTACCTAATATTATTAGGCCCGAGCACCACAAGCTGGCGAGAGGCCTATTAATCTCGTAAGGCCGTGCGAAGCACGGCTGCGAAAGTGCGCACGTAGTGCGCACGAAATCGAGCGCGAAGCGCTCGCCCACTTCCAAACACTCACTAACGCACTCCTTCACTCACGCACGCCCCGTGCATACTAATTAATAGTAGGAAAATGGAACATTACCGTTGTAAACGGGCGAAGCCCGTGCAAAAGTGCGCACTAAACGAGCACTTTACATTGGGATGACGACCGGGAAGCGGTCGTCATCCCCATATAAAGCACTCATTTGCCCTAAGTAGCTCACGAATACGTTCCCCATCTCTTGCATGTTCCGTGCATATAAGCATGTAATGCAAAAATTGAATATTATTACTGTATAGAGGGCCAAAAACACAAAGTGGGCGGAGCCCACTCAAAATTAACGAAAGTACCCGTCAGTGACCAGGGACCCACACCATGAGGTAGGAAAGCGCGAGCGCTTTCCGAAAATGTATAGTTTATGATATTTGAAAAATGGGAAACATTGTTTTCGCATCGGAATATTATTCTTCTTCTTCTTCTTCTCGGGACCAACCCCCCTATTTTTCACCCAGTGAACATTGACGAAAAGTCACAAAAATTTGCACACCTCTAAAAATCGTGCCTCTCTACATTCTGGCTATTTCCCTTTTCTAAAATAAAAAAAATTGGCGCGTCAGCGCCCCCAAATGTACCAAAAATGCATTGAGAGATGGGAAATGACCCAAAAAAAATCTGATCGTAGAATCATGAAATTTGGCGCAGAGGTAGATGGTGACAAGAGAAGTAAAAAATATTATTACGGCAACGCCGTCCGCCCAACCAAATGTCGGCCATATTGCTTCAAAAATGGCTAAACATGATTTTGGAGTTTTTCCAAACGTCGTACTTTTACGAACTCCTCCCAGGGCGTTGGCCCTAAAAAGCTGAAATTTGGTGAAAATGCTACTGAGGAGTGGGACATCAAAAGTTATCCAAATTACATTGATACCTCTCACGGTCTCTGTGCGGCGAAGCCGCAAACTGTAGCTAGAATTTCAGAAATCTCCCATATTTAAAATTTCTGCCGTTTGCGCAGATAAAGTCCGAATTGCGTCAAATTAGAATCAGTTGTTAAACTCTTTGCCCTAAACCCACTTGAAGTGAAATAAATTCATTTGGCGCTACAGCGCCCCCTACAGATTTATATGGAGGTTAAATGTTTAGTTTTGCGAAATTATATGAAATTTGACACACAACTCAATTTTAGCATCCCCATCAAAAAAGTCAATGAGACCCATGTCATAATTGTTATGGCGTTGCCGTAACGATGACCGAAACCTTCCATGTTATTCCAATGGGGAAATCGCCAGAACATGTTTACACTTTATACTTTCACAAACTCCTCTTAGGGCGTTAGCCCTATTAACCTGAAATTTGGTGAGACTCATCTTCAGGGGTGGACCATCAAAAGTGATCCACATTTTTATTCAAAGAGTCACGGTGTCTGTGCGGCAAAGCCGCACATTGTGCCAAGAATTCAAAATAAAATTGCTTTTTGATGGTAAAACAAAGGGGAGAAGATGTGACAGCGTCACAGATTCAGCAGTAGGCGCAATAAAAGGACAATTGGGGCGCGTTAGCGCCCCCTCCTCTTGCGGCGTGGCGGCGGCGTGGCGAGGGCCGATCATTGCCGCTTGCGGCTATATTTTGTAATTATTTTTCGACTGATATAGATGTATAAGATTAACTTTATTTTGTTGAATTAATGTTTAAAGAGTCACAAAAGTAGTTTATTTTGTGTGACCACTCGATTTGTCTAAAACGATGATTTGTATTTACAACAGGTATAAATACACCAAATAAAGTACAAATTATAACTCAAAAAAGCCTTTCATAGGCACTGTACTTATACTTACAGGTATTGTACTTATACTTAGAAGTATCGTACTTATACTTATACGTATTTTACTTATACTTACAGGTATTGTACTTATAGATATTGTACTTATACTCAGAGGTATTGTACTTATACTCAGAGGTATTGTACTTATACTTACAGGTATTGTACTTATAGGTATTGTACTTATACTTATTGGTATCGTACTTATACTTACAGGTATTGTACTTATACTTATAGATATTGTACTTATACTCAGAGGTATTGTACTTATACTTACAGGTATTGTACTTATACTTATAGGTATTGTACTTATACTTATAGGTATTGTACTTACACTTACAGGTATTGTACTTATACGTATAGGTATTGTACTTATACTCAGAGGTATTGTACTTATACTCAGAGGTATTATACTTATACTCAGAGGTATTGTACTTATACTTACAGGTATTGTACTTATACTTATAGATATTGTACTTATACTCAGAGGTATTGTACTTATACTCAGAGGTATTGTACTTATACTTACAGGTATTGTACTTATAGGTATTGTACTTATACTTACAGGTATTGTACTTATACTTATAGATATTGTACTTATACTCAGAGGTATTGTACTTATACTTACAGGTATTGTACTTATACTTATAGGTATTGTACTTATACTTATAGATATTGTACTTATACTCAGAGGTATTGTACTTATACTCAGAGGTATTGTACTTATACTCAGAGGTATTGTACTTATACTCAGAGGTATTGTACTTATACTTGAAGGTATTGTACTTATACTCAGAGGTATTATACTTATACTCAGAAGTATTATACTTATACTCAGAGGTATTGTACTTATACTTACAGGTATTGTACTTATAGATATTGTACTTATAGGTATTGTACTTATACTTATAAGTATTGTTATTCAGATGGTGTGTTTTCTCTTTTGCAGTTTCCTGATTATGGTCGGATTAAATTAGTCCCTGGAGACAAACAGTGTGTGAAAGAGCTGAAAAGAAGCAGATGCAGAGACAGATGGAGAGTAAGACGGAGAGTGAGACGGAGAGACAGATGGAGAGTGAGACGGAGAGTGAGACGGAGAGACAGATGGAGAGTGAGACGGAGAGTGAGACGGAGAGACAGATGGAGAGTGAGACGGAAAGACAGATGGAGAGTGAGACGGAAAGACAGATGGAGAGTGAGACGGAGAGACAGATGGAGAGTGAGACGGAGAGACAGATGTAGAGTGAGACGGAGAGACAGACAGAGAGTGAGACAAAGAGTGAAACGGAGAGTGAGACGGAGAGACAGACAGAGAGTGAGACGGAGGGACAGATGTAGAGTGAGACGGAGAGACAGACAGAGAGTGAGACAAAGAGTGAAACGGAGAGTGAGACGGAGAGACAGACAGAGAGTGAGACGGAGAGACAAACGGAGGGACAGTGGGAGAGTGAGACGGAGAGACGGATGGAGAGTGAGACGGAGAGACAGATGGACAGTGAGACGGAGAGTGAGACGGAGAGACAGATGGAGAGTGAGACGGAGAGACAGATGGTGAGTGAGACGGAGAGACAGATGGAGAGTGAGACAAAGAGACAGATGGAGAGTGAGACGGAGAGACAGACAGAGAGTGAAACAAAGAGACAGATGGAGAGTGAGACGGAGAGACAGATGGAGAGTGAGACAAAGAGTGAGATGGAGAGTGAGCTGGAGAGCTATGAAGAGCCAGGAAGAGCCAGAAAGAGCCAGAAAGAGCCAGAAAGAGCCAGTCTGATGTTTGGTTTGACTTGGCCTTTTCACGTTTAACCACCATAAATGAAGATCTTAGACTTGGTAAAGGTTCTTTTCTTTTTAAAGTATTTTTGACAATATTTTTCATCAAACACAAGGTGGAGTTTGGTTATGTTTCAGTCCTGCACAAACACGTTCAATGTCTTTGAAGTGTGCGTTGTCGCCCCCTGCTGTCTCTGGGCAGAACAGCCTTTACATCGACACAAAGACAACTCTGGTGATGTTTCTTTTGGCTAATTTAGATGACAAAAGACAAAAAAGAATACAAATGAATACTTGTGTGTCTGTTCTCTGGGCGTGCAGTTCCACAAAGCAGCTGAAGGTGGAGCTCTATTGCTAGTGCTTTAGAATCACTTGGTTCCACTCTGTGATGTCACCAGAGGAAATCCTGAAGCTCCAGAATCATTCTCCTCATTTCAGCTTGAAAAGCATAAAACACATGATGTTTTTAGCCTCGTTTGAACTGATTCACGCGCCCCCTGCTGGCAGCAGTGGGGGTTTGTATGCTCAGAATTCAGAGTTGTGTCACTCCTGAATGTGTTTGTGAACTTTACTTTACTTTACTTTACTTTACTGCCAAACCAAACACTATTGTTTCTACTATCGTCTCCTGTGCACCAGAACATATGATCACATGTCTCCTGCACCAGAGCATATGATCACATGTCTCCTGCACCAGAACATATGATCACATGTCTCCTGTGCACCAGAACATATGATCACATGTCTCCTGTGCACCAGAACATATGATCACATGTCTCCTGCACCAGAACATATGATCACATGTCTCCTGTGCACCAGAACATATGATCACATGTCTCCTGCACCAGAACATATGATCACATGTATCCTGCACCAGAACATATGATCACATGTCTCCTGCACCAGAACATATGATCACATGTCTCCTGCACCAGAACATATGATCACATGTCTCCTGCACCAGAACATATGATCACATGTCTCCTGTGCACCAGAACATATGATCACATGTCTCCTGCACCAGAACATATGATCACATGTCTCCTGCACCAGAACATATGATCACATGTCTCCTGTGCACCAGAACATATGATCACATGTCTCCTGCACCAGAACATATGATCACATGTCTCCTGTGCACCAGAACATATGATCACATGTCTCCTGCACCAGAACATATGATCACATGTCTCCTGTGCACCAGAACATATGATCACATGTCTCCTGCACCAGAGCATATGATC
The DNA here is from genome assembly GCF_026437365.1 of Eucyclogobius newberryi. NCBI lineage: Eukaryota > Metazoa > Chordata > Actinopteri > Gobiiformes > Gobiidae > Eucyclogobius > Eucyclogobius newberryi. The sequence continues at coordinate 40,519,901 of NW_027316056.1, forward strand.
ACATGTCTCCTGTGCACCAGAACATATGATCACATGTCTCCTGCACCAGAACATATGATCACATGTCTCCTGTGCACCAGAACATATGATCACATGTCTCCTGTGCACCAGAACATATGATCACATGTCTCCTGTGCACCAGAACATATGATCACATGTCTCCTGTGCACCAGAACATATGATCACATGTCTCCTGCACCAGAACATATGATCACATGTCTCCTGCACCAGAACATATGATCACATGTCTCCTGCACCAGAACATATGATGACATGTCTCCTGTGCACCAGAACATATGATCACATGTCTCCTGCACCAGAACATATGATCACATGTCTCCTGTGCACCAGAACATATGATCACATGTCTCCTGTGCACCAGAACATATGATCACATGTCTCCTGCACCAGAACATATGATCACATGTCTCCTGTGCACCAGAACATATGATCACATGTCTCCTGTGCACCAGAACATATGATTACATGTCTCCTGCACCAGAACATATGATTACATGTCACCTGCAACAGAACATATGATCACATGTCTCCTGTGCACCAGAACATATGATCACATGTCTCCTGTGCACCAGAACATATGATCACATGTCTCCTGCACCAGAACATATGATCACGTCTCCTGCACCAGAACATATGATCACATGTCTCCTTCACCAGAACATATGATTACATGTCTCCTGTGCACCAGAACATATGATCACATGTCTCCTGTGCACCAGAACATATGATCACGTGTCTCCTGTGCACCAGAACATATGATTACATGTCTCCTGTGCACCAGAACATATGATCACATGTCTCCTGTGCACCAGAACATATGATCACATGTCACCTGCAACAGAACATATGATCACGTGTCTCCTGCACCAGAACATATGATCACATGTCTCCTTCACCAGAACATATGATCACATGTCACCTGCAACAGAACATATGATCACATGTCTCCTTCACCAGAACATATGATTACATGTCTCCTGTGCACCAGAACATATGATTACATGTCTCCTGTGCACCAGAACATATGATCACATGTCTCCTGTGCACCAGAACATATGATCACATGTCACCTGCAACAGAACATATGATCACGTGTCTCCTGCACCAGAACATATGATCACATGTCTCCTTCACCAGAACATATGATCACATGTCTCCTTCACCAGAACATATGATCACATGTCTCCTTCACCAGAACATATGATCACATGTCTCCTGTGCACCAGAACATATGATCACGTGTCTCCTGCACCAGAACATATGATCACTTGTCTCCTTCCTGGTTTCCGCAAACATCATTCTACGGAAACCGCATTGTTGAAAGTGTCCAGTGACATTATGATGTCTGCTGATTCTGGGAAATGCACTGTTTTAGTTCTGTTGGATCTGTCTGCACGGTTGACCTTTGACACTGTCGACCATCATGTCCTGTTGAACAGACTGAGGGACCTGATTGGACTATCGGGGTCAGTTCTTCATTGGTTTTCCTCATATTTATCCGGTCGGAGCTTTAGTGTTGCTGCAAACCAAATAATGTCCGACTCAGCTGATCTGTTGTGTGGAGTTCCTCAGGGCTCCGTCTTGGGTCCCGTCCTATTTCTGCTTTATATAATTCCCCTGGGAACGATCATTAAAGAGTTTAGTGATGTGTCCTACCACCTGCTCGCTGACGATATTCAGCTCTATTGCTCTTTTAAACCTTCTGAGATCCAGAAGCTGAAATCATTGGTCAGTTGTTTAGTGCAAATAAAACAATGGCTGAGTCAAAACTCCTTGCAGCTAAATGCTGACAAAACAGAAACTCTGATTATTGCCCCTGATGATGCCATTCCAGGGATAAACCAGTACTTGGGTGTTTTAGGCCAGACTGCTAAACCAAGTCTTAGAAACTTGGGTGTTGTCTTTGACAAAGACATGTCTTTAGAGCACCACTCTAAGCTGTTGACGAGGAACTGTTTCTTTCAGTTGAGGAAAATCTCTAAGCTCAGGAAAATGGTGTCTCAAAATGACCTGGAACTTATAATTCATGCATTTGTGTCTTCACGTTTAGACTATTGTAACAGTTTGTTTTCCTGTCTTAACAAGAAGGAACTCTCTCGTCTGCAGCTGGTCCAGAACTCTGCAGCGAGGATCTTAACCCGCACAAATAGAAGGGCCCACTTTTCACCCATTCTTAAAGCCCTTCACTGGAGCCGGTCTCCTACCGGATACAGTTTAAAATTCTTGTTTTAACTTTTAGAGCTTTAAATGGTCAGGTCCCATCGTACATCAGCGATCTGATTAAACCGTACGCTCCCTCTCGCTCACTAAGGTCCTTGGACCAGAAACTGTTGCTGGTTCCTCGCACCCGTTTTCGGACCAGAGGAGACAGATCCTTCCAGGCTGTGGCCCCCAGACTCTGGAAGGATCTTCCGTTCTCCCTACGGTCACTGGACTCAGTTACTGCTTTTAAGGGTCAGCTTAAAACCTTTTTATTGAGTCAAGCCTTTTAAATGCACTTGTTTTACGGACTGATTTTACTGTATATTGTTGTATATGTATTGTTCACTGTAAGTTTTTTGTGTTTTTATTGTTTTATTCTGTGTTTTGTGAAGCACTTTGTGACCTCTGTCTGTGAAAGGTGCTATAGAAATACAAATTTACTTACTTACTTACTTACTTACTTACTTCACCAGAACATATGATCACATGTCTCCTGCACCAGAACATATGATCACATGTCTCCTGTGCACCAGAACATATGATCACATGTCTCCTGTGCACCAGAACATATGATCACATGTCTCCTGTGCACCAGAACATATGATCACATGTCTCCTTCACTAGAACATATGATTACATGTCTTCTGCACCAGAACATATGATCACATGTCTCCTGTGCACCAGAACATATGATCACATGTCTCCTGCACCAGAACATATGATCACATGTCTCCTGTGCACCAGAACATATGATCACATGTCTCCTGTGCACCAGAACATATGATCACATGTCTCCTGTGCACCAGAACATCCAGAACATATGATCACATGTCTCTTGCACCAGAACATATGATAACGTGTCTCCTGTGCACCTGAACATATGATCACATGTCTCCTGCACCAGAGCATATGATCACATGTCTCCTTCACCAGAACATATGATCACATGTCTCTTGCACCAGAACATATGATCACATGTCTCTTGCACCAGAACATATGATCACATGTCTCCTGTGCACCTGAACATATGATCACATGTCTCCTGCACCAGAACATATGATCACATGTCTCCTTCACCAGAACATATGATCACATGTCTCTTGCACCAGAACATATGATCACATGTCTCCTGCACCAGAACATATGATCACGTGTCTCCTGCACCAGAACATATGATCACATGTCTCCTGCACCAGAACATATGATCACATGTCTCCTGCACCAGAACATATGATCACATGTCTCCTGTGCACCTGAACATATGATCACATGTCTCCTGCACCAGAACATATGATCACATGTCTCCTTCACCAGAACATATGATCACATGTCTCTTGCACCAGAACATATGATCACATGTCTCCTGTGCACCAGAACATATGATCACGTGTCTCCTGCACCAGAACATATGATCACATGTCTCCTGCACCAGAACATATGATCACGTGTCTCCTGTGCACCAGAACATATGATCACATGTCTCCTGTGCACCAGAACATATGATCACATGTCTCCTGCACCAGAACATATGATCACATGTCTCCTGCACCAGAACATATGATCACATGTCTCCTGTGCACCAGAACATATGATTACATGTCTCCTGCACCAGGTCTGAACCAGGACTAAGACACAATAGTGCAAAGAGATGTTTGACGTTCTGGCTCATGTTACAGAAGATGTTTGTGGCTCACCTGCCTCTGACTTACTTATCAATAACATGACATAACATGACATAACTTGAAATATCATGACATATCATGACAAAACATGACATAACATGACATAACATGACATAACATCAAACAACATCATATAACATCATATAACATGACATAACATGACATAACATCATATAACATGACATAACATGACATAACATCATATAACATGACATAACATGACATAACATCATATAACATGACATAACATGACATAACGTGACTTATCATGACATATCATGACATAAAATGACATAACATGACATAACAAGATAACATGACATGACATGACATAACATGACATAACATGACATGACATGTTATAACATGACATGACATGACATAACATGATATAACATGATAACGTGACATAACATGACATGACATAACATGACATAACATGATATAACAGGACATAATATCATATAACATGACATAACATCATATAACATGACATAACATCATATAACATCATATAAGATGATAACATGACATGACATAACATGACATAACATGTTATATCATGACATGGCATGACATAACATGATATAACATGATAACGTGACATAACATGACGTGACATGACATAACATGACATAACATGACATTACATGTTATAACATGACATGACATAACATGATATAACATGATAACGTGACATAACATGACATGACATAACATGATATAACATGACATAACATCATATAACATGACATAACATCATATAACATCATATAACATGATAACATGACATGACATAACATGTTATATCATGACATGGCATGACATAACATGATATAACATGATAACGTGACATAACATGACGTGACATGACATAACATGACATAACATGACAAAACATCATATAACATGACATAACATCCTATAACATGACATAACATCATATAACATCATATAACATGATAAAATGACATGACATAACATGACATAACATGTTATATCATGACATGACTTGACATAACATGATATAACATGATAACGTGACATAACATGACATGACATGACATAACATGACATAGCATGATATAACATGACATAACATCATATAACATGACATAACATGACATAACATGTTATACCATGTTATAATCACAAACATGTTTGGATGAAACTGCATGTGGAAAATACACACATACTACACGTGCGCATGCGTGTGTTTGTGTGTGTGCGTGTGCGTGTGAGTGTTAGTGCATCTGTGTGCATGGCGTGCGCGCGTGTGTGTGTGTAGAAAAATCCTGTCGGACTGTGTCGCACTTTAGGGTGTTTAGTCGTTTCCCTTCACACGATTAAAAACTTATAAAACGAGTCTCTTTACCACTCCTCTCTCTCTCTCCTTCTCTCTCTCTCCCCCTCCCTCCCTCTCTCTCTCTCCCTCCCTCTCTCTCCCTCCCTCTCTCTCTCTCCCCCTCCCTCCCTCCCTCTCTCCCCCTCCCTCTCTCTCTCTGTCTCTCCCTCCCTCCCTCCCTCTCTCTCCTTCTCCCTCTCTCCCCCTCCCCCTCCCTCTCTCTCTCTCCCTCCCTCCCTCCTTCTCTCTCTCTCCCTCCCTCCCTCCCTCCCTCTCTCCCCCTCCCTCCCTCTCTCTCCCTCCCTCTCTCTCTCTCCCTCCCTCTCTCTCTCTCTCCTTCTCCCTCTCTCCCCCTCCCTCTCTCTCTCTCTCTCTCTCCCTCCCTCCCTCCCTCTCTCTCTCTCCTTCTCCCTCTCTCCCCCTCCCCCTCCTTCTCTCTCTCTCCCTCCCTCCCTCCCTCTTTCTCTCTCTCTCTCTCTCTCTCTCTGGAGGATGTACAGAACATTTACAAACTTCTGTTTTTATTACTAAATGTGAAATAAGTCATATCTTTCTCAAACAATGAGACGTTTACAGAGACGATCGCTAGCGTCGCTAAACACACACGGCATAACAACCACGCACATGGAAACGAGGCTGCAGGTGTGCAGTAGGACGCAGGGATGATTGACATGTGATAGAACTACTCGGCTGTCCACCCCACCAGGAAATGACTCAGACATTCTCTATTATTCCTTTAACATGTTGCCACGACAACAAAATGTGGCTTTGTTGTAGCACGTTATGTGGAACATGCTAATTATATAAGGTTAGCATTGGTTCTTAACGAGTTCTTGACGAGTTCTTGATGAGTTTTTGAAGTGTTCTTGACAAGTTCTTGACGTGTTCTTGACAAGTTCTTGACTTGTTCTTGACGTGTTCTTGACAAGTTCTTGACGATTTCTTGACGTGTTCTTGACAAGTTCTTGACGTGTTCTTGACAAGTTCTTGACGTGTTCTTGACGAGTTCTTGACGTGTTCTTGACAAGTTCTTGACGATTTCTTGACGTGTTCTTGACAAGTTCTTGACGTGTTCTTGACGAGTTCTTGACGATTTCTTGACGTGTTCTTGACAAGTTCTTGACGTGTTCTTGACGAGTTCTTGACGTGTTCTTGACGAGTTTTTGACGTGTTCTTGACAAGTTCTTGACAAGTTCTTGACAAGTTCTTGACGTGTTCTTGACGAGTTCTTGACGTGTTCTTGACGTGTTCTTGACGAGTTCTTGACGATTTCCTGACATGTTCTTGACAAGTTCTTGATGTGTTCTTGACGTGTTCTTGGCGAGTTCTTGACTTGTTCTTGACGTGTTCTTGACGTGTTCTTGACTTGTTCTTAACATGTTCTTGACTTGTTCTTGACGTATTCTTGACGTGTTCTTGGCGTGTTCTTGACGTGTTCTTGATTTGTTCTTGACTTGTTCTTGACTTGTTCTTGACGTGTTCTTGACGTGTTCTTGACTTGTTCTTGACGTGTTCTTGACGTGTTCTTGACTTGTTCTTGACGTGTTCTTGACTTGTTCTTGACGTGTTCTTGACGTGTTCTTGACTTTTTCTTGACTTTTTCTTGACTTGTTCTTGACGTGTGCTTGACGTGTTTTTGACGTGTTCTTGACGTGTTCTTGACAAGTTCTTGACGAGTTCTTGACGTGTTCTTGACGTGTTCTTGACGAGTTCTTGACAAGTTCTTGACGTGTTCTTGACGTGTTCTTGGCGAGTTCTTGACTTGTTCTTGACGAGTTCTTGATGTGTTCTTGACGTGTTCTTGGCGAGTTCTTGACGTGTTCTTGACGAGTTCTTGACTTGTTCTTGACGTGTTCTTGACTTGTTCTTGACTTGTTCTTGACTTGTTCTTGACGTATTCTTGACGTGTTCTTGGCGTGTTCTTGACGTGTTCTTGACTTGTTCTTGACGTGTTCTTGATGTGTTCTTGACGTGTTCTTGACTTGTTCTTGACGTGTTCTTGACGTGTTCTTGACTTGTTCTTGACGTGTTCTTGACGTGTGCTTGACGTGTTCTTGACTTGTTCTTGACGTGTTCTTGACGTGTTCTTGACGTGTTCTTGACTTGTTCTTGACGTGTTCTTGACGTGTTCTTGACTTGTTCTTGACGTGTTCTTGACGAGTTCTTGACGTGTTCTTGACTTGTTCTTGACTTGTTCTTGACGTGTTCTTGACGAGTTCTTGACGTGTTCTTGACGTGTTCTTGACGTGTTCTTGACTTGTTCTTGACGTGTTCTTGACGTGTTCTTGACTTTTTCTTGACTTTTTCTTGACTTGTTCTTGACGTGTTCTTGACGTGTTCTTGACAAGTTCTCGACAAGTTCTCGACAAGTTCTTGACGTGTTCTTGACGTGTTCTTGACGAGTTCTTGACGTGTTCTTGACGTGTTCTTGACGAGTTCTTGACGAGTTCTTGACGTGTTCTTGACGTGTTCTTGACGTGTTCTTGACTTGTTCTTGACATGTTCTTGACTTGTTCTTGACATGTTCTTGACGTGTTCTTGGCATGTTCTTGACGTGTTCTTGTCTTGTTCTTGACTTGTTCTTGACGTGTTCTTGACTTGTTCTTGACGTGTTCTTGACGTGTTCTTGGCGTGTTCTTGACTGGTTCTTGACATGTTCTTGACTTGTTCATAACTTGTTCTTGACGTGTTCTTGACGTGTTCTTGGCATGTTCTTGACGTGTTCTTGACATGTTCTTGACATGTTCTTGACTTGTTCTTGACGTGTTCTTGACATGTTCTTGGCGTGTTCTTGACGTGTTCTTGACTTGTTCTTGGCATGTTCTTGACTTGTTCTTGACGTGTTCTTGACGTGTTCTTGGCGTGTTCTTGACGTGTTCTTGACGTGTTCTTGACATGTTCTTGACGTGTTCTTGATGTGTTCTTGACGTGTTCTTTACGTGTTCTTGACGTGTTCTTGACTTGTTCTTGACGAGTTCTTGGCATGTTCTTGATGTGTTCTTGGCGTGTTCTTGACGTGTTCTTGACGTGTTTTTGATGTGTTCTTGACGTGTTCTTTACGTGTTCTTGACGTGTTCTTGACTTGTTCTTGACGAGTTCTTGACGTGTTCTTGATGTGTTCTTGGCGTGTTCTTGATGTGTTCTTGGCATGTTCTTGATGTGTTCTTGACGTGTTGTTCCAGAAGTAACTTAAAAAATGTTCACCTAAAAATATCCAATAAATATCAAACTTTATTTCGAGATGATTTAAAGGCTTTCACTTTACGATTTGGTTTGAGGGTTGGTGAGTGGAACAGCGCCCTCTAGTTTCCCTCGTGACACATTTGACTATTTTTAAAGTGACTCAGATAATATAAATCATAATAATATAAAAATACTCTTCTGTTCGACTGACATTTGGCCTGTTTCTCCCCCTCCGGATGAGCGCCATTTGCTAACTGCTAGCGGCTAACGTCCATCGAGCTAGCGTCAGAATTAGCCGCGCTCTTCGGGGGTCGTTTACACCGAGCGTTTAGAAACCATCAATCCTCTTTCTGCGGCTGCTCAGTCACAGCGTCTGCTCCGTTTGTCGGATCGATGAGCTCTAATGAGGCCCCTGATGAGGACCGGGCCCCTGATGAGGACCGGGCCCCTGATGAGGATGCACTTACACAGTTTTACACAGTGGCATTGGATTTATCCTCTAGATTGTATTTATATTTCATTTTTCAAATTTGCTCTTAAAAAACATCTTAAAGGACAAATATTCAGCTTTATTTGTATTTTTATTTCCCGTTAAACTCGCTCTTGTGCCTTTGCTCTGTTTTAAAATGGAGCTTGATGACGTTTTCCTCCTGGATCGATTGAACCTGATGCTCATGTTGTATTGATCAGGATTCGTGCTTGTGCTCCATCTACTGGCAGCAGAGGGAATGACCGTGAGGAAATAAAACAAAAGCTAGCGACGCGCTGATGCAAACACACGGCTGTAACGAAGGGGATTTGAGTCAGAAATGCTCCGAACGAGAGCGGAGAAGGTTTATGGACTTACGGCCGCGGCTAGAGCGGGGTCAACGAAGAGGAAAAGACATGAAATGCATCCTTGAAACTCTGAATACATTTGAATTGTTGCTCTGCTTCTGGGGCTCGTTCCGTTCTGGGCTCGAGTCGCCGCGGCTCCTTGAACGTTCGTTGCTACGCGACTAAAACGCCGCTCGGGCCATTTCCTGGTCCGGGTCCAGTCGTTCTGAAGCGCTTAACGGCGTCGTTAACGGAGGAGCGACCGTTCTGCACGACCTTGAGAGACGGGGCCAGGGCCGTGTCTAGAGCTGGTTCAGGCGGGCCTCGGACTCGGGGGCCACGCGTGAGTGACAGCAGTGACATCCAATCAGACGCATCAGACACGACTGTAAACTGCGTGATTGTTCTGTGTCGGCGGCGTTTTATGTTTTCATGTCCGGCCGAGATCGAACGCCGTGACGATCGTTCACAAAGACGTTTGGATCCGTCAGAAAGACACGCAGTTCTCAACCCCACACTATTAATCCAGTTTGAAGCATGAAATCAGAACGTAAAGATCTATTAGAGCGCTGCGAAAAGGCGCAGCGCTCGCCCACTTCCAAACGCTCACGAACGCACTCCCCCCCACGCCCCATGCAGACTAATTAGTAGTAGGAAAATGTCACATTACTGTTGTAAACGGGCGAAGCCCGTGCAAAAGTGCGCACTAAACGAGCACTTTATATGGGGCGGTCGTCATCTACATATAAAGCACTCATTTGCCCTAAGTAGCTCACAAATACGTTCCATCTCTTGCATGTTCCGTGCATATAAGCATGTAATGCAAAAATTTAACATTATTACTGTATAGAGGGCCAAAAACACAAAGTGGGCGGAGCCCACTCAATATTAAGGAAAGTACCCGTCAGTGACCAGGGACCCACACCCTGAGGAAGGAAAGCGCATGTGCGAAAATGTATAGTTTATGATATTTGAAAAATATGAAACAATTGTTTTCGCATCAGAATATTATTCTTTCTTTCTTGGCCGTGGCTGCAGAGCCGCGGTGCGATCAAATGGACCAGCAGTTTCAGGAGCCGCGGCACAAAATAACATGGCAGTTTCGGCCGCGCGCTGCGGCTCTGTAGACACGCCCTTCTTTCTTTCTTCTCGGGAACAAACCCCCTATTTTTCACCCAGTGAACATTGATGAAAAGTCACAAAGATTTGGACACCTCTAACAATTGTGCCTCTCTACATTCTGGCTATTTCCCTTTTCTAAAATAAAAAAAATTGGCGCGTCAGCGCCCCCAAATGTACCAAAAATGCATTGAGAGATGGGAAATGACCCAAAAAAAATCTGATCGTAGAATCATGAAATTTGGCGCAGAGGTAGATGGTGACAAGAGAAGTGAAAAATATTATAACGGCAACGCCGTCCGCCCAACCTAATGTCGGCCATATTGGTTCAAGCATGACTCGAGAGTTTTTCCAAATGTCGTACTTTTACGAACTCCTCCCAGGGCGTTGGCTCTAAACAGCTGAAATTTGGTGAAAATGCTTCTGAGGAGTGGGACATCAAAAGTTATCTAAATTACTTTGACCCTGTCACGGTCTCTGAGCGGCGAAGCCGCAAACTGTAGCTAGAATTTCAGAAATCTCCCAAATTTAACATTTCTGCCGTTTGCGGAGATAAAGTCCGAATTGCGTCAAATAGAATCAGTTAAACTCTTTGCCCTAAACGTACTTGAAGTGAAATAAATTAATTTGGTGCTACAGCGCCCCCTACAGATTTTATATGGAGGTTAAATGTTGAGTTTTGCCAAATTTTACGAAATTTGACACAAAATTCAATTTTGGCCCCATCAAAAAAGTCAATGAGACCCATGTCATAATTGTTACGGCTTTGCCAACAATGACTGAAACCTCCCATGTCATACCAATGGGGAAATTGCCAGAACATGTTTACACTTTATACTTTCACAAACTCCTCCCAGGGCGTCAGCCCTATTAAAGGTCCCATAACATGCTAAATCGACTTTTCAGAGCTTTTAACCTTCTTACATTGCTATTTGTGCTTCATTTATGTCCAGAGTGTTTTTTAGATTGATTCCCGCAGTGTTTAGCTTTAGTACAGACTATCTCCTTTCCTCCAATCTCCAAACTGACGGGCGGTGGCTGCAAGACCGCGTCATAACCACAGGCACGCGTCATCATCCCCCCCTCCCCCCCCCCCCCCCTCTCTCTCTCTCTCTCTCTCTCTCTCTATAGATCTATATATATATCTGTTCTGCGCACGCTGTAGAATTAACACCAGATTAGTCTCAAAGTAGACTCTTTCTCACTCACTCACTCGCGCATCGCGGAGCTTACAGCTGTGAGACTACGTCACGGGTTGGGCGGGGGAGCCAGATCGCTCTTCACAAGGGTAGGGGCAAATATCAAACCAAGCCGTCTGCATTTCCGGGTTGGTGAGGGGGTCCAAGGTCTGCGTGATAATTCTGAACTATTATGTTAAGGATGTTGCACAACCCTTATTATTATCAATGATACACTTAGGATAGACCACGAAACGTGACAAAAAACATCTTATGGCACCTTTAACCTGAAATTTGGTGAGACTCATCTTCAGGGGTTAAAGTTATCCACATTTTTATTCAAAGAGTCACGGTGTCTGTGCGGCAAAGCCGCACATTTTGCCGTGCCGGGGCGTAGCAAGGGCCGATCATTGCCGCTTGCAGCTGTATTTATTATTAGGCCCGAGCGCCACAAGCTGGCGAGAGGCCTATTAATCTCGTAAGGCCGTGCGAAGCACGGCTGCGAAAGTGCGCACGTAGTGCGCACGAAATCGAGCGCGAAGCGCTCGCCCACTTCCAAACACTCACTAACGCACTCCTTCACTCATGCACGCCCCGTGCATACTAATTAGTAGTAGGAAAATGGAACATTACCGTTGTAAACGGGCGAAGCCCGTGCAAAAGTGCGCACTAAACGAGCACTTTACATTGAGATGACGACCGCGAAGCGGTCGTCATCCCCATATAAAGCACTCATTTGCGCTAAGTAGCTCACGAATACGTTCCCCATCTCTTGCATGTTCCGTGCATATAAGCATGTAATGCAAAAATTGAACATTATTACTGTATAGAGGGCCAAAAACACAAAGTGGGCGGAGCCCACTCAAAATTAACGAAAGTACCCGTCAGTGACCAGGGACCCACACCATGAGGTAGGAAAGCGCGAGCGCTTTCCGAAAATGTATAGTTTATGATATTTGAAAAATGGGAAACATTGTTTTCGCATCGGAATATTATTCTTCTTCTTCTTCTTCTTCTCGGGACCAACCCCCCTATTTTTCACCCAGTGAACATTGACGAAAAGTCACAAAAATGTTCACACCTCTAAAAATCGTGCCTCTCTACATTCTGGCTATTTCCCTTTTCTAAAATAAAAAAAATTGGCGCGTCAGCGCCCCCAAATGTACCAAAAATGCATTGAGAGATGGGAAATGACCAAAAAAAATCTGATCGTAGAATCATGAAATTTGGCGCAGAGGTAGATGGTGACAAGAGAAGTAAAAAATATTATTACGGCAACGCCGTCCGCCCAACCAAATGTCGGCCATATTGCTTCAAAAATGGCTAAACATGACTTCGGAGTTTTTCCAAACGTCGTACTTTTACGAACTCCTCCCAGGGCGTTGGCCCTAAAAAGCTGAAATTTGGTGAAAATGCTACTGAGGAGTGGGACATCAAAAGTTATCCAAATTACATTGATACCTCTCACGGTCTCTGTGCGGCGAAGCCGCAAACTGTAGCTAGAATTTCAGAAATCTCCCATATTTAAAATTTCTGCCGTTTGCGCGGATAAAGTCCGAATTGCGTCAAATTAGAATCAGTTGTTAAACTCTTTGCCCTAAACCTACTTGAAGTGAAATAAATTCATTTGGCGCCACAGCGCCCCCTACAGATTTTATATGGAGGTTAAATGTTTAGTTTTGCGAAATTATATGAAATTTGACACACAACTCAATTTTAGCATCCCCATCAAAAAAGTCAATGAGAGCCATGTCATAATTGTTATGGCGTTGCCGTAACGATGACCGAAACCTTCCATGTTATTCCAATGGGGAAATCACCAGAACATGTTTACACTTTAGACTTTCACAAACTCCTCCCAGGGCGTCAGCCCTATTAACCTGAAATTTGGTGAGACTCATCTTCAGGACCATCAAAAGTTATCCACATTTTCATTCAAAGAGTCACGGTGTCTGTGCGGTAAAGCCGCACATTTTGCCAAGAATTCAAAATAAAATAGCTTTTTGATGGTAAAACAAAGGGGAGAAGATTCAGATTCAGCAGTAGGCGTAATAAAAGGACAATTGGGGCGCGTTAGCGCCCCCTCCTCTTGCGGCGTGGCGGCGGTGTGGCGGCGGCGTGGCGAGGGCCGATCATTGCCGCTTGCGGCTATATTTATCATTATTATTATTATTATCATTATCATCATTAATAGTATCATGGGCTCGTTCTAAAACAGCTGGTGTGTTCCATCTTGTCCCAGTCGCACACTTCATTGTGGGACTAAAATAGCGCGTGTCTCCAGAGAGCGTCCTCCGTCCTCCATCTTGGTCAGGTTGTCCTTGGCTCCGCCCGCTGCCCAGGTGTGACTGTCTCAGGCTCCAGTGATCTATGTGCGACCTTTACCGGGACGCCACGCCGCACTTTTGTCTCTGTTTGTGTCTCTGGAGCCAGGACACAGCACTTTTGTCTCTGTTTGTGTGTTTGATAATTTCTCTATTTTTTAGCTGCGAAAAGTTTGGATGCAAACTCTGGAGAGAGAGAGAGAGAGAGAGAGAGAGGGAGAGAGAAAGAGAGAGGGAGAGAGAGAGAGAGAGAGAGAGAGAGAGAGGGAGAGAGAGAGAGAGGGAGAGAGAGAGAGAGGGAGAGAGAGGGAGAGAGAGAGGAAGAAAGAGAGAGGGAGAGAGGGAGAGAGAGAGAGAGGAATAATAGTAGTTGTCATTTGTAGTTTAAAACCACTTTGAAAACATGTGCAGAAAGCTCACAGCGCCCCCTGGAGGACACGCTGGTGTAAAAGTGTCCTCACAGCGCCCCCTGGAGGACACGCCGGTGTAAAAGTGTCCTCACAGCGCCCCCTGGAGGACACGCCGGTGTAAAAGTGTCCTCACAGCGCCCCCTGGAGGACACGCCGGTGTAAAAGTGTCCTCACAGCGCCCCCTGGAGGACACGCCGGTGTAAAAGTGTCCCCACAGCGCCCCCTGGAGGACACGCCGGTGTAAAAGTGTCCTCACAGCGCCCCCTGGAGGACACGCCGGTGTAAAAGTGTCCTCACAGCGCCCCCTGGAGGACACGCCGGTGTAAAAGTGTCCTCACAGCGCCCCCTGGAGGACACGCCGGTGTAAAAGTGTCCTCACAGCGCCCCCTGGAGGACACGCCGGTGTAAAAGTGTCCTCACAGCGCCCCCTGGAGGACACGCCGGTGTAAAAGTGTCCTCACAGCGCCCCCTGGAGGACACGCCGGTGTAAAAGTGTCCTCACAGCGCCCCCTGGAGGACACGCCGGTGTAAAAGTGTCCTCACAGCGCCCCCTGGAGGACACGCCGGTGTAAAAGTGTCCTCACAGCGCCCCCTGGAGGACACGCCGGTGTAAAAGTGTCCCCACAGCGCCCCCTGGAGGACACGCCGGTGTAAAAGTGTCCTCACAGCGCCCCCTGGAGGACACGCTGGTGTAAAAGTGTCCTCACAGCGCCCCCTGGAGGACACGCTGGTGTAAAAGTGTCCTCACAGCGCCCCCCGGAGGACAAGCTGGTGTAAAAGTGTCCCCACAGCGCCCCCTGGAGGACACGCTGGTGTAAAAGTGTCCTCACAGCGCCCCCTGGAGGACACATAGACAGGTGTAAGAAGTGAAGAGGACACAAGGGGAACGGACTCGACAGCTCAAAATGTCAACTCCTTTAGTGTTAAATACCAAACCCACAGAGACGAAGAGAGAGAGGGAGAGAGAGAGGAGGATGACAGGAGAGAGGGAGAAAGAGAGAGCAAGAGGAGAGAGAGGATGAGAGAATGCAGAAAGATCTTGTCTCTTTCTGAATCCTGTTTTTATCTCAAATCTCTCCCTCTTTTCTCCTCTTCTGTTCTCATTGTAGAACCAGTAACCATCTGGTCACGTGGCGGTCACTCAACCCACAGCGCCTCATCCAGAGTCCAGACCGGTCTGTGGCTAACGCTAGTGTGTGTGAGGGGCGTGGCTAAAGCTAGTGTGTGTGAGGGGCGTGGCTAAAGCTAGCGTGTGTTAGGGGCGTGGCTAAAGCTAGTGTGTGTGAGGGGCGTGGCTGAAGCTAGTAAGCGTGAGGGGCGTGGCTAAAGCTAGTAAGTGTGAGGGGCGTGGCTAAAGCTAGTGTATGTGAGGGGCGTGGCTAAAGCTAGTGTGTGTGAGAGGCGTGGCTAAAGCTAGTGTTGTGAGGGGCGTGGCTAAGGCTAGTGTGTGTGAGGGGTGTGGCTAAGGCTAGTGTGTGTGAGGGGTGTGGCTAAAGCTAGTGTGTTTGAGGGGCGTGGCTAAGGCTAGTGTCTGTGATTGGCGTGGCTAAAGCTAGTGTGTGTGAGGGGCTTGGCTAAAGCTAGTGTGTGTGATGGGCGTGGCTAAAGTTAGCGTGCACAGGAACAGTTTTGCCTAATTTATTTGACTTCGCTGCATGTGAGGGGCGTGGCTAAAGCTTCTACGTGCCGTTTGAACCTCTCTTTATGTCATGCTAATGCTAATGCTAATGTCAGACGCATTATGACCTGGAAACATCAGATTGTGGCTCTTGACAAAGCGAGTGCCGTGGCAATAAACAGGAAACAGCTGATGCTAACGCGCTACGCTAGCTTTGTGTCGCTAAGGCTCGACGTGTGAGTTAGCGTCAGTGGAAACGGGGCTGTACTCAGTCTGGACTCTTACTCTGTGGATGTGTCTGAGTCCATGTTCTGCCTGTGCTTGACTGAGCGTCCCTGATTGTGTGCTCAGCTCTTTGTTCTCTGCTGCAGGTGGAGCATTGATACATTATTGATTAGTGATGGATTTGTGATGGGTTTGGTTTCCTCTTTGAGCTTCAGACGTTGCACGCTCTCTCTCTGTCGCTGCGGCGGCGTCAAGCGACTTTTATCTGATGCTTTTGACTTTAGCAACTGCAGCAAAAATGCGGCGATTGATCACAAAATACACAGCTTTGGTGAAAAGTGTTTCTTTTCTGTTTTTATCTGTTTTTTGATCATGTTCTTCTCTTTTCTCTGCTGTTCTTGTCTAAAAAGCTGTAGTTTAAACCTCGACAAACACGGTTTGTAAACGGTCATCTCTGACCACGCCTCTCACTTTACACACTCTACACACTTTACACACTCTACACACTTTACACACTTTACACACTCTACACACTTTACACACTTTACACACTCTACACACTTTACACACTTTACACACTTTACACACTCTACACACTTTACACACTTTACACACTCTACACACTTTACACACTTTACACACTTTACACACTTTACACACTCTACACACTTTACACACTTTACACACTCTACACACTTTACACACTTTACACACTTTACACACTTTACACACTCTACACACTCTACACACTCTACACACTTTACACACTCTACACACTTTACACACTTTACACACTTTACACACTTTACACACTTTACACACTTTACACACTCTACACACTTTACACACCTTACACACTCTACACACTTTACACACTCTACACACTTTACACACTTTACACACTTTACACACTTTACACACTTTACACACTCTACACACTTTACACACTTAACACACTCTACACACTCTACACACTTTACACACTTTACACACTCTACACACTTTACACACTTTACACACTTTACACACTCTACACACTTTACACACTTTACACACTCTACACACTTTACACACTTTACACACTTTACACACTTTACACACTCTACACACTTTACACACTTTACACACTCTACACACTTTACACACTTTACACACTTTACACACTTTACACACTTTACACACTTTACACACTCTACACACTCTACACACTTTACACACTCTACACACTTTACACACTTTACACACTTTACACACTTTACACACTTTACACACTCTACACACTTTACACACTTTACACACTCTACACACTTTACACACTTTACACACTTTACACACTTTACACACTCTACACACTTTACACACTTAACACACTCTACACACTCTACAAACTTTACACACTTTACACACTTTACGCACTCTACACACTCTACACACTTAACACACTTAACACACTTTACACACTTTACACACTCTACACACTTTACACACTCTACACACTTTACACACTTAACACACTTAATACACTCTACACTCTACACACTTTACACACTTTACACACTCTACACACTTTACACACTCTACACACTTTACACTCTACACACTTTACACACTTTACACACTTTACACACTCTACACACTCTACACACTTAACACACTCTACACACTTTACACACTTAACACATTTTACACACTTTACACACTCTACACACTCTACACACTTTACACACTCTACACACTTTACACACTTAACACACTTAATACACTCTACACTCTACACACTTTACACACTTTACACACTCTACACACTTTACACACTCTACACACTTTACACTCTACACACTTTACACACTTTACACACTTTACACACTCTACACACTCTACACACTTAACACACTTAACACACTTTACACACTTTACACACTTTACACACTCTACACACTCTACACACTTAACACACTTTACACACTTTACACACTTAACACACTTTACACACTCTACACACTTTACACACTATACACTCTACACACTTTACACACTTTACACACTTTACACACTTTACACACTTTACACACTCTACACACTTTACACACTCTACACACTTTACACACTTAACACACTTAACACACTCTACACACTTTACACACTCTACACTTTACACACTTTACACACTCTACACACTTTACACACTTTAAACACTACACACTTTACACACTTAACACACTTTACACACTACATACTTTACACACTCTACACACTTTACACACTCTACACACTTTACACACTTAACACACTTTACACACTCTACAAACTTTACACACTTTACACACTCTACACACTTTACACACTCTACACACTTTACACACTTAACACACTTAACACATTTTACACACTTTACACACTCTACACACTTTACACACTCTACACACTTTACACACTTAACACACTTAACACACTCTACACTCTACACACTTTACACACTTTACACACTCTACACACTTTACACACTCTACACACTTTACACACTTAACACACTTTACACACTCTACACACTTTACACACTCTACACACTTTACACACTTAACATACTTAACACACTCTACACTCTATACACTTTACACACTTTACACACTCTACACACTTTACACACTTCACACACTCTACACACTTTACACTCTACACACTTTACACACTTTACACACTTTACACACTCTACACACTCTACACACTTAACACACTTCACACACTTTACACACTTTACACACTCTACACACTCTACACACTTAACACACTTTACACACTTAACACACTTTACACACTCTACAGACTTTACACACTATACACTCTACACACTTTACACACTTAACACACTTTACACACTTTACACACTTTACACACTCTACACACTTTACACACTTAACACATTTTACACACTTTACACACTCTACACACTTTACACACTTAACACACTTAACACACTACACTCTACACACTTTACACACTTTACACACTCTACACACTTTACACACTCTACACACTTTACACACTTTACACACTCTACACACTTTACACACTCTACACACTTTACACACTTAACACACTTAACACATTTTACACACTTTACACACTCTACACACTTTACACACTCTACACACTTTACACACTTAACACACTTAACACACTCTACACTCTACACACTTTACACACTTTACACACTCTACACACTTTACACACTCTACACACTTTACACACTTAACACACTTTACACACTCTACACACTTTACACACTCTACACACTTTACACACTTTACACACTTAACATACTTAACACACTCTACACACTTTACACACTTTACACACTCTACACACTTTACACTCTACACACTTTACACACTTTACACACTTTACACACTTAACACACTTAATACACTCTACACACTTAACACACTTTACACACTTTACACACTTTACACACTCTACACACTACACACTTTACACACTTAACACACTTTACACACTCTACACACTTTACACACTATACACTCTACACACTTTACACACTCTACACACTTAACACACTTTACACACTTTACACACTCTACACACTTTACACACTTAACACACTTTACACACTTAACACACTTTACACACTCTACACACTTTACACACTCTACACACTTTACACACTTAACACACTTAACACACTCTACACACTTTACACACTCTACACTTTACACACTTTACACACTCTACACACTTTACACACTTTAAACACTACACACTTTACACACTTAACACACTTTACACACTCTACATACTTTACACACTCTACACACTTTACACACTTTACACACTTTACACACTACACACTTTACACACTTAACACACTTTACACACTACACACTTTACACACTTAACACACTTTACACACTCTACACACTTTACACACTTAACACACTTTAAACACTCTACACACTTTACACACTTTACACACTACACACTTTACACACTTAACACACTTTACACTCTACACACTTTACACACTTTACACACTACACACTCTACACACTTTACACACTCTACACACTCTACACACTTTACACACCTAACACACTTAACACACTTAACACACTTTACACACTTTACACAGTATGAACACATCTGGGTCTTTCAGAGTTCTCCATGTTCTTCTCGGTGTTTGTTGCGTCCTTCAGATAAAAGCGGGACAAAAATGAATAAAACATTTTCATTTGCACATCGTTCGTCAGAACTTACGGTAGATTCACAACAAACAATCAACAAATATGTAAAGGTCGACTTTGGGGAAGCGTTTTTGAGGAGTCGTCTTCAAGGTCGACCTGTTTACGCGCTTCCACTTTTCAAACGGCCGCGACACAACGAGCTATCGGCTGAACGCGCCGCCGACGCCCTCCGACCGCCGGCTCTGAGGTTCTAATTCAAAGTGCTCGTGTCGACCCGTCCAAGGCCGTTTGTAAAGTGCTGAGGCGAGAACATTTCTCTGCTTTACTCCACAGATAAAGGCGCTCTGTTCCCATGGATACGGCACTGCCTGGCCAAATATGTTCCCCAGTGTGGCATTAAAGACCAGACCCCAAAGGTATGCAGAAGCAATGATCAAAGCGTGAGTTTGAGCGATCGATTCAGAGCAGAGACTTTCACAGGATCGACAGGAAGTGGATTTATGAGACTCAACGAACTGTAACGAGGCCAGATCATTAGTTTCATCGACAATCAGGATTATTCAGGCCACGATATAATCGTAAGAATCAAAAAACTATCATCGTGACAGTTTTAGAAGCAAAATTGTGTATTTTTGTTCAATATAAAGCCTAAAAATAGACCGAAGTAACGTTTTTATTCTGTCGGTTTCTGTCACATTTAACCTTTACTATGATGTTCCCTAGCAACGCATTAAAGTGTCACGTCTCCATGGAGCAACTGGAACTTACGATCTGTGTTTGATATTAGTTTAACTTGTGTCTGTAGTAAATATGAACGGTCTGAATGATGTCGCTGTCCCAGAATGCACCGCTCCACACTGCAGCGAGCAAACTGTGTCAGAGTGACATAGAACCCCGGGTCCCACGCCGGGTCCCACACCGGGTCCGACACCGGGTCCGACGCCGGGTCCCACGCCGAGTCCCACACCGGGTCCGACACCGGGTCCCACACCGGGTCCCACACTGGGTCCCACGCCGGGTCCCACACCGGGTCCGACACCGGGTCCGACGCCGGGTCCCACGCCGAGTCCCACACCGGGTCCGACACCGGGTCCCACACCGGGTCCCACACTGGGTCCCACACCGGGTCCCACACCGGGTCCGACACAGGTTTAACACCGGGTCCGACACCGGGTCCCACTCCGGGTCCCACGCCGGGTCCCACGCCGGGTCCCACACTGGGTCCCACACTGGGTCCGACACAGGTTTTAACACCAGGTCCCACACTGGGTCCGACACAGGTTTTAACACCAGGTCCGACACCGGGTCCGACACCGGGTCCGACGCCGGGTCCGACGCCGGGTCCCACGCCGGGTCCCACACCGGGTCCGACACCGGGTCCCACACCGGGTCCCACACTGGGTCCCACACCGGGTCCGACACAGGTTTAACACCAGGTCCGACACCTGGTCCCACGCCGGGTCCCACACGGGTTTAACACCGGGTTTAAAACCGGGTTTAACACCGGGTCCCACACCGGGTCCCACACTGGGTACTGGGTCCCACGCCGGGTCCCACACGGGTTTAACACCGGGTTTAACACCGGGTCCCACACCGGGTCCCACACCGGGTTCATGCTGCGGTTCACACACCCAGAGCGAGTGTCGAGCCTCTCGTCGTCTCGGTGTCTCGCTGTAAGAGTCGTACGTTTAACATATTCATTCTGCTTATTAATCATTCAGGTGCATGGCCGCCGCCCCCTGGTGGGAGGAGCTGGAAAGTACCTGCAGCGCTTGAGCTTGAGCTTGAGTCCTTCATTAAAATCTCATGTACTCTTCCGAACGCCGCTGCTCATGTGTCTAATTAGTGTGGTCTCATGTGGAGCGCCCCCTGCCGCTCCGCCCCTTCCGCTCCGCCCCTGCCGCTCCGCCCCTGCAGCTCCGCCCCTGCAGCTCCGCCCCTGCAGCTGCGCCCCTGCAGTGTGGTGGAAAATACCAGGCCTCAGTGTGGTGCCTCTCCCGAGTCTGTGGTCTCATGTAGGAGTCTGTGGTCTCACGTAGGAGTCTGTGGTCTCACGTAGGAGTCTGTGGTCTCACGTAGGAGTCTGTGGTCTCATGTCTGTGGTCTCATGTAGGAGTCTGTGGTCTCACAACGTACATGGTCTTCTTATTCTTCTTCTATAACAGCGCCCCCTTCTGACCGGGAGTGCGCGTGGATCCTTTGGGGTAAACTCGACGCTTTATTAGTCGTTCAGTGAGTGTTCCTCGTCTGTAAACGCTCAGAACGCTTCAGTTTGACGCTTTTCTCTGGTGAAAGCGATGAAGCGCACAAACCTCGGCGCGATCGAAGAGACGGCGAGAGTCATGACGGCTGCACTTGTGTTTTTTGTGTCGCTCCTGTCGGACTGAAGAGCGCCGCTCGAGACGGTTCCTTCGTGCGAGCGCCGCGAGGTCGATGAATGCGGCGCGATAAGAGTCTGAAGAGATAAACTCTGAGACGCCGTGAGATTAATGCTCCGGTTCTGAGGCGCCGGCCCCACAGATCTGAGCCAGAACTACGGGAGCAGCGCGAAGTCGAGACGCGACCGAAACGGGCTCATCGTGCATTGATCGAGTTAATTACGTATTTGAGTGTTCGTGATGATGAAAAGATGTGGGCCCCGCAGACCAGGGGCCCGGCCGGGTTTAGTGTGTGGCCATCCGTGAGCCCGGGGCCCTTCTCAGGCCGGAGTCAGGGCCCCGGCTGCTCCTCTGCACGTCCCGGGGCACGGCTGGCGACGGGGGAAAGGGGGCGGGCTCGACGGGGTTCAGCGATATGAAAAGCGGTGACCTTTGCCCTGTAGAGAGCGTGGAATCCTCAGGGCCACTCCCACTTATGTCATTCACAACTTATGGTGTCACAGGCCACTCCCACTTATGTCATTCACAACTTATGGTGTCACAGGCCACTCCCACTTCTGTCATTCACAACTTATTGTGTCACAGGCCACTCCCACTTCTGTCATTCACAACTTATTGTGTCACGGGCCACTCCCACTTCTGTCATTCACAACTTATTGTGTCACAGGCCACTCCCACTTCTGTCATTCACAACTTATTGTGTTACGGGCCACTCCCACTTCTGTCATTCACAACTTATGGTGTTACGGGCCACTCCCACTTATGTCATTCACAACTTATGGTGTCACAGGCCACTCCCACTTCTGTCATTCACAACTTACGGTGTCACAGGCCACTCCCACTTCTGTCATTCACAACTTATGGTGTCACGGGCCTCGTTTTTGTTTCATGTGAATATTCACAGCGTTATGAACCATAAACCAGGTCAAAAGGTGAATTCTGCCTTAACAAAACACGAGCTCGGATGCAGAAAATGACGTTTCTTTCTCTTCCTGTCTCTGTCTCCTCAGATTTGTCCTGACCCGTCCAGACCTGACCCGTCCAGACCTGACCCGTCCTGACCCGTCCAGACCTGATCCGTCCAGTCCTGACCCGTCCAGACCTGACCCGTCCAGACCTGACCTGTCCAGTCCTGACCCGTCCAGACCTGACCCGTCCAGACCTGATCCGTCCAGACCCGTCCAGACCTGACCTGTCCAGTCCTGACCCGTCCAGACCTGACCAGTCCAGACCTGTCCAGTCCTGACCCGTCCAGACCTGATCCGTCCAGACCTGACCCGTCCAGACCTGTCCAGTCCTGACCCGTCCAGACCTGACCCGTCCAGACCCGTCCAGACCTGCTTCATCCTGATCCCTCACTGACGACGCCATGACAGCCCCCGGGAGCCTGCCCCGCCTTCCTTCCCTGAGTCTGAACACCTAAGATGGGGCCGCTTCTGCACTGACCACGCCCCCCGACCCCGCCCCTCCGTTCCGACCCGTCTCTCCTTCGGCGCTGCAGACTTGAACACGGCCCCGCCCCCTCTCGGACCCAGGATGGCGGCGCGTGGCTGGCTCTTCCTGGTGGCGGTGGCGGTCCTGAGCTCCGCCCCCATCTCGGTGCGCGCCGACTGCTGGCTCATCGAGGGCGACAAAGGCTACGTGTGGCTGGCCATCTGCAGCCAGAACCAGCCCCCGTTTGAGACCGTCCCGCCGCACATCAACAGCACGGTGAGGAACAATGACCCACACTCAGACTGTCAAACCAGACCAAGTATCGAACAAGTATCAACCAAGTATCGACCAAGTATCGACCAAGTATCCACAAACGTATCCACAAACCGTTTGTGGATACTTTGTTGATACGTTTGTGACAAACGTATCAACAAAGTATCGACAAAGTATCGACCAAGTATCGACCAAGTATCGACAAAGAATCGACAAACGTATCGACAAACGTATCGACAAAGTATCGACCAAGTATCGACAAAGTATCGACAAAGTATCGACAAATGTATCTACAAACGTATCGACAAAGTATCGACAAAACGTGACGATTCCCGGCGAGTTTTAGAACGATCTGGAGCGTCGACCGCAGTGTTCATTAAAGACAGAGTCGTTATTTAGAGTTTAAAATGTCTAAAACGCAGACTTCTTAGATTATTACTGCTGTATCGAAAGTGGTTTTGAGAATCGTGTTTTGGAACGTTTGTATCGCGTCGATGACGTAAAGAAGCGGCGGAGGAAGTAAAAGTACGTACTTAAGTACTTAAGTATAAGTATACTCCCTCCCCCAACCTGTCCGCCACTCTCCCTCACTCACAACATTCAAATCCCGCCTAAAAACATACCTCTTCACCCAAGCCTATGACCTCCCCTACCCCTAGCCTCCTCTACCCCATTGCCTACTCTTCTACCCCCTGTTACATCCCCATCTTTTTCTCTCTACTTCTTCTGTCTTGTTCATTTTATCTGTATATTAATGTGTTCTGTACGTGTTGTCCCCCCTGTCTGTAAATACCCCCCCCTTTTTTTATATATGTTCAGCGTCTTTGGGTCACTGAAAAGGGCTATATAAATAAAAGTTATTATTATTATTATTATTATTATTATAGTAAGTAAGTAAGTCAATTTTTATTTCTATAGCACCTTTCACAGACAGAAGTCACAAAGTGCTTCACAAAACACAGAATAAAACAATAAAAACACAAAAAACTTACAGTGAACAATACATATACAACAATATACAGTAAAATCAGTCCGTAAAACAAGTGCATTTAAAAGGCTTGACTAAATAAAAAGGTTTTAAGCTGACCCTTAAAAGCAGTAACTGAGTCCAGTGACCGTAGGGAGAACGGAAGATCCTTCCAGAGTCTGGGGGCAACAGCCTGGAAGGATCGGTCTCCTCTGGTCCCAAAACGGGTGCGAGGAACCAACAACAGTTTCTGGTCCAAGGACCTTAGTGAGCGAGAGGGAGCGTATGGTTTAATCAGATCGCTGTTGTACAGAGGGACCTGACCATTTAAAGCTCTAAAAGTTAAAACAAGAATTTTAAACTGTATCCGGTAGGAGACCGGCTCCAGTGAAGGGCTTTAAGAATGGGTGAAATGTGGGCCCTTCTATTTGTGCGGGTCAAGATCCTCACTGCAGAGTTCTGGACCAGCTGCAGACGAGAGAGTTCCTTCTTGTTAAGACAGGAAAACAAACTGTTACAATAGTCTAAACGTGAAGACACAAATGCATGAATTATAAGTTCCAGGTCATTTTGAGACACCATTTTCCTGAGCTTAGAGATTTTCCTCAACTGAAAGAAACAGTTCCTCGTCAACAGCTTGGAGTGGTGCTCTAAAGACATGTCTTTGTCAAAGATGACACCCAAGTTTCTAAGACTTGGTTTAGCAGTCTGGCCTAAAACACCCAAGTACTGGTTTATCCCTGGAATGGCATCATCAGGGGCAATAATCAGAGTTTCTGTTTTGTCAGCATTTAGCTGCAAGGAGTTTTGACTCAGCCATTGTTTTATTTGCACTAAACAACTGACCAAGGAGTTCAGCTTCTGGATCTCAGAAGGTTTAAAAGAGCAATAGAGCTGAATATCGTCAGCGAACAGGTGGTAGGACACATCACTAAACTCTTTAATGATCGTTCCCAGTGGAATTATATAAAGCAGAAATAAGACGGGACCCAAGACGGAGCCCTGAGGAACTCCACACAACAGATCAGCTGAGTCGGACATTATTTGGTTTGCAGCAACACTAAAGCTCCGACCGGATAAATATGAGGAAAACCAATGAAGAACTGACCCCGATAGTCCAATCAGGTCCCTCAGTCTGTTCAACAGGACATGATGGTCGACAGTGTCAAAGGCTGCAGACAGATCCAACAGAACTAGAACCGTGCATGTTCCAGAATCAGCAGACCCTTTTTTCAGTAAAGGCTCAACTATGGCATGTTTAAATGGACCAGGAAACACACCAGTAGAAAGAGAGAGATTTACCATTTTGGTAACCCAGGGGCCAGTAACATCAAACACTTTGAGGAAGAGCCTGCAGGGAAGGGCATCTGATGTACAAGAGGAGGGTTTCATCTTGGTCACCAGAGCTGAGATGTCTTCTAGAGTGACAGGCTTAAAAGAAGACCAGTTTTGGGAAACAGGCTCCACAGAAACAGGTTTATCAGACAATGGGAGTGGGATTTGGTCTTTGATCATCTTGATCTTATCGATAAAGAACCTGAGGAATTCATTGCTGTCAGCTTTGCAGGAAACAGGAGTCACTGCAGCTGAAGGACAAACAATAGAATTTATAGTGTCAAACAACACTTTGGGGTTTTTCTTGTTGGATGTTATTAGCTGGCGGAAGTAATCAGCTCTGGAACTTTCCATCATTTCATTGTAAGATGACACAAGCTCTCTGAGGTGTGACCTATGGACCTCAAGACTGGAGGTTTTCCACAGACGCTCAGTTTTCTGACACAGTCTCTTTAGGTTTAGGATATCTTCATTTATCCAAGGACAAGCTTTATTCTGTGTTGACAGAGTGGATTTTACAGGTGCCACCTGATCTAAAATGGATAAACAGTGGCTGTTAAAGGAATTAATTAAACTGTCCACATCAAGACAATTCATAAACAAATCAGGATCAAATACAGCAGAAAATTGGACGGCTGTATTTGCAGTGATAATGCTCCTCTGAGACCTGATGTTTGAGGCACAGGCTCAGGAGAAAAGTTCAATTCAAATAAAACACAGCTATGATCACTCATATGGACATCCTCCACACAGAGGTTACAACACTCAGGCCAAGTGAAAACACCAGGTCTAAAGTGAAAACACCAGGTCTAAAGTGAAAACACCAGGTCTAAAGTGAAAACACCAGGTCTAAAGTGAAAACACCAGGTCTAAAGTGAAAACACCAGCTCTAAAGTGAAAACACCAGGTCTAAAGTGAAAACACCAGGTCTAAAGTGAAAACACCAGGTCTAAAGTGAAAACACCAGGTCTAAAGTGAAAACACCAGGTCTAAAGTGAAAACACCAGGTCTAAAGTGAAAACACCAGGTCTAAAGTGAAAACACCAGGTCTAAAGTGAAAACACCAGGTCTAAAGTGAAAACACCAGGTCTAAAGTGAAAACACCAGGTCTAAAGTGAAAACACCAGGTCTAAAGTGAAAACACCAGGTCTAAAGTGAAAACACCAGGTCTAAAGTGTGTCCCTTTTGGTGAGTGGGACCTGAGACATGCTGCTCAAAGTTAAATGTTTCAGTTCTGAGGTATCTGCACTTATCAAGGACTGAAAAGTAAAAAAGTACTTTGTGTATGTTTTGAGGGCTCATGTTTTAGCACATTCATGGGGACAAAGTCAAATGTACAAATCTGCAGATGATAAACATAATTACCGTATTTTCCGGAGTATAAGTCGCACCAGCCAAAAAATGCAAAAACATAAGTCGCACTGGAGGATGAAATGCAGTTACAAGTGTGAAAATAACAAATAATATCACATATAAGATAAGTAAAAGTATGAGTACATAAGTATAAATATAAGTATAAGTCGCGCCTCGGCCAAAACTATGAAAAAAGGTGCGACTTATCGTCCAGAAAATACGGTAAACACAATTATATATCAACATCATCACATTAACGCTTAAATAGTTATTAGAAATCTTTTACTTGAGTAGATTTTTTTATGTAATACTTCAACTTTAACTTGAGTAGATCTTTGCTCCTGTATTTGTACTTTTACTTCAGTAACTAGATGCAGTACTTCTTCCACCTGCTGCGGATGAAGGTCACATCAATAAAAGAGTCGACTTTAAAGAATAAGCCTTTAAAACGTTCTTCACAATAACAACACGTCATTATAAAGGATTATCTTATCTTACCTTAATTATTCATGAGGAGGCGGGGCTTATCAGGAGCCAGTGTTTCTGTTTCTATGATCGAGTCGTTATAGAAGAAGAAGCATTTTAATGTAATATAATGATCTACTGGTGTCAGAGAAAAGCACAGTACGTCCCCTTTAATCTGGGGACCCTCTTGCAATGAGCTTGAAGTGCTAAACCTTTTATTACGACTAATAATACATTTTATTTCTCAAGGACACGACGCAGAGTCAAACTTCTGACTCGAGGAGGCAAAGAGCAGCCTCACACGGCTCTTGGACTCATTAAGTTCTGACCTTTGCCTCTGACCTTGGCCTGACCTTTGCCCTCGGCGGCCCCGCCCCTCTCACTGGCCCTCGTGTGTTTTCAGGTGCACGATCTGCGTCTGAACGACAATAAGCTGAAGGCCGTGCTCTTCACCTCCATGTATCGCTTCACCAACCTCACCGACCTGAACCTCACCAAGAACGACATCAGCTACATCGAGGACGGGGCCTTTGCCAGCCAGGCCAACCTGCAGGTGAGCCCCGGGGCCACAGGGGGCGGGGCAGGGGGCGGGGCAGAGCAGGGGGCGGGGCACTTTTATTCACCACAATCCACGGTTTATGCATTTATTCTGACTGTGAAACATTCTGATTTCACTCTTCTGTCGAAATGGCGACTCTTTTATCAACTTTATTCGTGAATTTGGAGAACGTTGCATCATGCTTCCTGCTTTCTTTGACTCTTCTCGCCCTTTAGCGTCTCGCTCGAGCTTAGAATCAGAATCAGAAAAGTGTTTATTGCCATTTGTCGATGAACAAAAATTCACAGACACAGGAACTTGTCCTGGTGATTCAGAGCAACACAAACAACAGACATGGAACTCTTTATACAGAGACATGATCTGTACATAATACAATATAAAATATAAAGTATAAGTATAAAGTATAAAGTTATGTAGTGCAACAGAAGTGACAGTGAGTGAAGGTGTTAGACATGTTCATGAGTTCAGAGGGAAAGAAACTGTTCTTATGATGGAGGTTCTGGTCCGGATGGACCTCCTGCCTGAGGGGAGCGGCCTCCTGCCTGAGGGGAGCGGCCTCCTGCCTGAGGGGAGCGGCCTCCTGCCTGAGGGGAGTGGCCTCCTGCCTGAGGGGAGCGGCCTCCTGCCTGAGGGGAGCGGCCTCCTGCCTGAGGGGAGCGGCCTCCTGCCTGAGGGGAGCGGCCTCCTGCCTGAGGGGAGCGGCCTCCTGCCTGAGGGGAGTGGCCTCCTGCCTGAGGGGAGCGGCCTCCTGCCTGAGGGGAGTGGCCTCCTGCCTGAGGGGAGCGGCCTCCTGCCTGAGGGGAGTGGCCTCCTGCCTGAGGGGAGCGGCCTCCTGCCTGAGGGGAGTGGCCTCCTGCAGAGATGGGAGTTCGTGGCCGATCACCTTCTCAGCAGAGGGCGCTGTAGTCTCTGTTTGGCCCCGGCTGTGGCTCCAGCGTAGCACACGTCTCACGCGGCTCGCTCGGTCAGAAGCTCTTTTGTCCATTGAACCCAGTGTTTTCGGCATATGTAACACATGTTTAACATGTTAAACATGTTAAACATGTGTAACATGTGTAACATGTTACACATGTTACACATGTTACACATGTTACACATGTGTAACATGTTTAACATGTTACACATGTTTAACATGTTACACATGTTACACATGTTACACATGTTTAACATGTTACACATGTTTAACATGTTACACATGTTACACATGTTACACATGTTTAACATGTTACACATGTTACACATGTTACACATGTTACATGTTAAACATGTTAAACATATTTAACATGTTACACATGTAACACATGTTTAACATGTGTTACATGTTAAACATGTAACACATGTTTAACATGTTACACATGTTACACATGTGTAACATGTTAAACATGTTAAACATGTTTAACATGTAACACATGTGTAACATGTAACATGTTAAACATGTGTAACATTTTAAACATGTTTAACATGTTTAACATGTGTAACATGTGTTACATGTTACACATGTTTAACATGTAACACATGTTAAACATGTGTAACATGTAACACATGTTACACATGTTACACATGTTAAACATGTTACACATGTTACACATGTTAAACATGTTACACATGTTACACATGTTAAACATGTTAAACATGTTAAACATGTGTAACATGTAACACATGTTACACATGTTACACATGTTTAACATGTAACACATGTTACACATGTTACACATGTTACACATGTTAAACATGTTACACATGTTACACATGTTAAACATGTTACACATGTTACACATGTTAAACATGTTAAACATGTTAAACATGTGTAACATGTTACACATGTTACACATGTTACACATGTTAAACATGTTACACATGTTACACATGTTAAACATGTTAAACATGTTAAACATGTTACACATGTAACACATGTTACACATGTTTAACATGTAACACATGTTACACATGTTACACATGTTACACATGTAACACATGTTACACATGTTTAACATGTAACACATGTTACACATGTTACACATGTTACACATGTTAAACATGTTACACATGTTACACATGTTAAACATGTTACACATGTTAAACATGGTGACACTGTTTTCAGAGCTCAGACACTGGAGCGTTCTCTCTCATTATTGCAGGTGTCTTTGTGTTAATTACATCGTCACAGTTTAGCTACACAATAATTAGTATTTGTTTTTTCATGCGCTGAATGGATTTCGTGGTTCAATGAGTGCTTTGGATCCACGGCGCGGGTCACTTCTGTCAGAGCGTGTTTCATTATCGTTTAAAAGACAATGGCGTTCTCCATGCGGCACGAGACCAAAGGATTCACAGTAGAACTAGAGAAGAAAATATTATTGTTGCAGCTTTGCCATTGAACACAATAATAATGAAGATTATTTAGAGCAGAAACACTCTAGTGTTATGAATCATATGTGTAGAATGTGTAGAATGTGTAGAATGTGTAGAATTTGTAGAATGTGTCCTTTGACCCACAGCGCCGCCCTGACGACGCAGATCTGACTTGGTCAGGTCATGTTTTGGGTTCATGATCTACACAAGAGGGGAATTAACAAACATGAATATAGTTTTCCTGCATTATCTTCAGACAATATTTGATCAAAGAATGTGCTAAAAAGTTGGCTGACCAGGGCCTCAAATCTCTGTTGTAAACAGCCGGTAGATTGAACATGACATTTGAGTTTAAAGAGGGATTAACTCTTCTTTGGAACCATCTCAGAATCTTCCCCTCGCTCTCCTCAGACGAGTGCTTTGTGATGAAGATGAAGATGAAGGTTTAAGGTTCAACTTACCGGCTGTTTACAACAGCGTTTGAGGCCCTGGTCAGCCAACAACCCGTCAGATGCTAATCAGGTATTCATCGGTGATGAGGAGCAGCTAACAATAGGATTATCCCAGCTCATTACAGGGCTGTTAAGGTAACAAAGAAGATTAATTTAGTTTCAAATAAATGGTGAAAAACAAATAGATTCAGACTTTATTTACGGTCAAATTCTTGAGTAACACTTTGTCTCCTGCAGATCCTCCAGTTGGGCTACAACAAGCTGACTAACCTGAGCGAGGGAATGCTGCGCGGCCTGGGCCGGCTGCAGTGCCTCTACCTCCAACACAACCTCCTGGAAGTCATCGCCTCCAACGCCTTCTGGGAGTGTCCCACCCTCAGCAGCCTGGATCTGTCCTCCAACAAGTTCGCCCGCCTGGACCCGACCACCTTCACCGTGCTGAACCGCCTGACCGTGTGCGAGCTGGCGGCGAACCCCTTCCACTGCGGCTGCGACCTCTTCAGCTTCCTCACATGGCTGGAGGCCTTCAACAACGTGACGCACACGTACGACAGACTCCAGTGCGAGACCCCGAGAGACATGTTCGGATACCCGCTGCTCAGCCCGGTCCCGGGGCACGGACGGAACGCCCGGATTATCCTGTCGACGAGATGCCGCGACGGCGTGATCATACCGGGGATGCCGTCGCAGCTGCCGGATCTGGACGGCTCCGGTTTGGGACTGGACAACACGGACCAAGGGTTTTACCACCAGCCGAACACCTCCACCTCGGACGCGCTGAGCAAAAAACAGATCACGATCATGACGCAGGCCGTTTCCCAGTTCTCCGCGTCGCTGCGAGTGCAGATCCCGGAGCCGTACAACAAAATGTACGTCCTGTCGCAGTACAACCACACGCTGGTCGCCGACAAGCCGCTCAGGAAGAAGATCGAGGTCATCATGTTGGACAAGCTGAAGCCGCACTCCAACTACACGTACTGCGTGGCATCCGTGAGCAAGACGCAGCGCTACAACCACACGTGCATGTCGTTCACCACGCGGGCCGCCGGACCAGAGGATCACCGGGCCAGTCCGTCCTCCACCACGCACTACATCATGACCATCCTGGGCTGCCTGTTCGGGATGCTCCTGGTGCTCGGCCTGGTTTACTACTGCCTCCGCCGCAGGAAGGCGCAAGAGGAGAAGGAGAAGGCCATCAGCGTCAAGAAGACCATTCTGGAGATGAGGTGAGGCCTTTGGGTGCTTGTGTTCGGGATGCAGAGTTTATCAAATTTAGTCCAGATGGAGTTCATCACTGGACAGACTTTGGAGGAAGACGTAGCGACCACAAACGAGCACCATCGACGAGCGAAACAACTGTTACATTTCTTCCTCCAAAGTCTTTGATTCCCGGCCTTGACCATTTACCAAATGTCGATCTCCTCTCTCTCCCCACTTCAGAGTAACTGGACTGTGTTGTGTTTAATGGCAGTAATTAAACGTCTTGGTTCATATTGTCCGGTCCCAGTTCATTCTAAACCTTCTGACCGGCCCATGGTCAAACACGGAGCTGGAGGACCGGTCACAGTTCTGCACTTTAAACCTGTTCCTGACCCGTACCGTTCATTATAGTTTGTTACTTGTTCATTTCAAACCGTTTGTAGCTCTGGACGTATTCCTCACTTTCCTGACGCATTCTAAACATAATAATTAATCACTGTGACGAGTTTGTGAGCGACTTTCGCGACTTTCCGAGGCCGAAGTCGAGTTTTGCACTCACAGTGACGTCAACAACAACTAGCATGCTAACAGCACTTCCTGGTTTGCGCAGGATAAAATGCTTTTATATAATGAAACGCTGAGTATAAGTTTTGTCCTTTAACGTTCCAAATGCAGATGTTTGTCTGGTTTATGTTTAATATCTCTGTGACATCTGATCCTGAGGAGGAACATCGTGTGGATTGAGTCCTGAATGCAGCTTATACACGGCAGATATCGTCGTAGCTTGTTTGACGTTTGGAGGCTGTAAACAATACTCATTGTTCCTGTGGCAGAGTGGTTATCCCTCAGTAAGTGTGAGTCTGCCCGTTCAAGAGCTCTTTTATTTCACAGTTTTTTCCCTGGCATCCACCAATTACTAACCATATGTCGTTTTTGGGTGTCACAATCCCACACGGCTTTGTAACAATTTAGATAAAAAATGTGCCAGGCAAACGCGGCGCTCTCAGATACATAATAATGACAGCACAAAGGCCTTTTTTTTCCGACAAACGGCTGCGCAGATGTGGGCCGTAAAAACATTATTAAGGTGTAGCTGTGTTTTAATGGATTTCTTGGGAGCCTTTTATTTTTTTGGCTGGGTCTCGGCTCATTAGTTTCGCTGAGTTGCTCCACTTTGATGTGGCGGCTAAATTGCTTTGCGCGCGCATTGGCAGCGCCCGCGCGGGGACGAGCCGCGCAGCCAGAGCCGAGTGCGACAGGATCACATTAGTCGACACAGATTAAAGGCACCGAAGGCCAAAGATTGTAATAAAGTGCTGTCGGTCCCGGTTGTTATTTTCACAGAGACGTGTAAAACGGATTATTTACAAATGTTGCTCAGGGTTAAAGGAGTCGAGTGTAATTACTGACATCTTCTGTTGCGTTCAGGTTTGGGTCAGTTATACCGCTGACGTGGGATGTATTTTAGCATTCTTAAAGGTCCACTCTGTAGCTTTTCTGGTGGATATTATTCCTTTTCATTGCACCGTCCACACTCTGGCATTCAACCCATCTTCATACCGTTCATTTCTCAGCTTTTTATTGCTCAGCTGGTTTTGTTTATTGTCCCCGCCGGGAAATTTGTCTTCACAGTTGCACCGTTTCACAGAAAATGGAGTGTGGGCCTGTGTCATCCTCATGAACGGGCCAAGGGTTTTTGTGTCTGCCCTGGTTAGTTTTGTGAACATATTTGAGCGTGAGCCTTGCCAGGAAACAGCACGAGCCGTAAAAGAACAGGACGGCTGGGAATCAGAAGCGGTGGATGTGGTGAAACGTGAAGTGAATGACCAGGAAAGACACAGAGTTTACGCCTTTACACTTTCCCCCTCGTCTCGTACATTACAGGCTTTTTCTTTTCAGGTAGATTTGTTATGCAGCGTCAACACTGATACTAACGTAATAATGACAATAACAAGACACACACATAATCAAACATTCAGACAGAATCACGTTGGAGGCTGCACGACGCGCCGGCTCTCAAGACTCAGGGGCCGATCACGTATCAACCTGCGGCACCATTTCATTATCCGACTCGCTCGCTTTCTGTGCCAGACCGCGAAACCTTGTCTCTCAGTTAAATTATAAAACCCATTTGATAAAAGATGTATAAAAGCGAGTGAGCACTGCCCTGTCTGTGTTGAACTGCTACGGCTTTATGAGGCCGGAAAGACCCCGGGGAGGGAGGCGTGTCAGGTCCGCTGTCTGAAAGGATCAAAACCAGCAATAATGTCCTACTTTGTCCAGTAATGTCTCTCCATTCTGTTCATCCGTCAGGTACGGGCCGGAGGCGGCGGCAGCGGTGTCCAACGACCCAGCAGCCATGCAGCGTCTCCAGGACCAGGCCTCCCATCAGCACCACGCCGCCGGGGGAGGAAAGCTGCCACAGTCCACCTCTCCGGGGCCCGGCATGCTCCAGGGACCCGGCAACAGCGGCACCAATCGCCTCTCCACTCTGCCCCAAGGCGAGAAGATGGCCAGCGCCTTCACCGACTCTCCTGCAGGGGGCGTCGGCACCGGGAAAAGCAACTACATGGACGTAAGGACTGCAGGACTGGTCGGGGAGGCCAGGGAGACGTCGGGGGGCGCTCACGTCGGCGAGACGGCCGTGGACATGCGCAGTGTCGAGGACAACGAGGCCGACAATGATCTGGACGAGGACGTCAACGGCTCCAACTCGGAAATCTCCACGATCGCGAAAGAAGTGGACAAAGTCAACCAGATCATCAACAACTGCATCGACGCTTTGAAACTCGACTCGTCCGCCAACGTTCCGATCACGTCCGAGAACATCCCGATCCCGCAGCCTCCGAGCTACGCCGCGTCCCAAGCCCGAAACCTGCTCCCGATGTCGCCAGGGAACCAGAGCGAGCAAATTATCAAGGCTCCGTCCCCAAAGGTTCACCCGAAAATGCATCCGCAGAGCTCGCAGCTACAAACGCACTTACCCCAACACCCGCACCCGTCCATGGCTCCCGTCCCGCTGGTCATGCCCTTGTCGGAGCGCCCGGGGATCAGCGGCGGCGGGTTCCTCACTCCTCCATACCGCGATCCTCCTCCAGCCAATGCGGTGCGTCCGTTGCAAAGGCAGTTGAGCGTTGATGGGAAGAACAGGCTAGCTAACCCTGCGAGTAAAACCCCTCGCGGCTACAGCGCAGAAGTGCCGGATCAACGCGGGGACCCGCCCAAGTATCAGGAGAAGGCCAGTCCGTTAGCCTGTAAGAAAGGCGATCGAGGGTATGGCGGAAACGCCGTTAACGGAGGCGGCGTCAACGGAGCTAGCATGGCGTGCAGTAACGGTAAAAGCAGCGGGTGTGGTCCGAAGGCGCCCCAAAGCAGCTCGCAGCATTTGGAAGTACAGCCCGATTATCACAGCTCGGAGCATCGACACTCTTTTCCGGCGCTGTACTACGAGAACGCCGACGATTCACCCAATTCGGCGCAGAAAGCCCATTTTCTGAAGCCGCAGGGTCGTTCCAAACGGGACGCGCAGGCGGCGTATTCTCAGCTGTCGCCGTCCCGGCATCACAACTACAACTCCGGCTACTCCTCCAGTCCGGAATATTCTTCAGAGAGCACACTGCGGATTTGGGAGCGCTTCAAACCTTACCGAAAGAGCCAAAGGGAGGAGGCGGCCGCGTACATCGCCGCCGGCCACGCCCTGAGGAAAAAAGTCCAGTTCGCGAAAGACGAGGACCTCCACGATATTTTGGACTACTGGAAAGGAGTGTCCGCCCAACAAAAGCTGTGAGACGGCTCCGCGCCGACGGAAGCATTTTAAATATGTGACTGTCCAATGTAGCAAGCGACTTCTCCTTAACGAGTCGTGCAGTGACGGGTCGATTCAAACGCCGGTATTTTTTATGTTTGGGGAATTTAGTAACCGATTTTGTTATTTATTCACCTTGTTCTATTTCAAAGTCTGGAGATTGTCCCTTTTCAACACGAGACAGAGTTTACAGATGGTGTTCGGAGACGATTCTGCCTTTGTCGGACTCAAAGAGACAAAGAGAATCCTGCATTTGGGTTTCAATTCAACGAAAGAACTTTAAAATTAGAATTAACGGAGACACAAGAGAATCTGTGACTTCTGGACTTCTGGTGAATGTAGCAGCACTTAAGAATATAAGAATATATGTAGGAACTGTAAATACAACATATACAGTTTATTGTTGTATTGTTTACTTTTGTTTTCCTACGATTCACAAAGTTCACAAGTAACTACGACACAATCTTTGGTTTGAGTCCGGTTTAGTCCAGTCGAACTTTATTTGTGTAGCACATTTTAGCCTCCAAAGTGCTGCAAAGAGTCAAAAACAAGCACAAGTAAAATAGATGCATAAATGATTAATAACAATAATCCGAGAAGCAGGAAGACAAGAACACGTTCACATTGTTCGATTTATTTGAGTTTTACAAATGAATAAACTTGAATTTATTGTTAATCACAAAAAGATTTACGTGAGGCTAAAGTAGCGGTCGTGTAGATTGTGTATTGTAATATTTTAACTTGATTAACACTTGATAGACAGGTCCGTACAATCCTCCTTTCGTTATCTCACCGTTAGCAGCCGTTAGCCACATTATCACCAGAGCGTCTCCTCGTATCTCACCGTTAGCCACATATAGCACCAGAGCGTCTCCTCGTATCTCACCGTTAGCAGCCGTTAGCCACATTAGCACCAGAGCGTCTCCTCGTATCTCACCGTTAGGCACATTAGCACCAGAGCGTCTCCTCGTATCTCACCGTTAGCAGCCGTTAGCCACATTATCACCAGAGTGTCTCCTCGTATCTCACCGTTAGCCACATATAGCACCAGAGCGTCTCCTCGTATCTCACCGTTAGCAGCCGTTAGCCACATTAGCACCGGAGCGTCTTCTCGTATCTTACCGTTAGCAGCCGTTAGCCACATTAGCACTGGAGCGTCTCCTCGTATCTCACCATTAGCAGCCGCTAGCCACATTAGCACCAGAGCGTCTCCTCGTATCTCACCGTTAGCAGCCGTTAGCCACATTAGCACCGGAGCGTCTACTCGTATCTCACCGTTAGCCACATATAGCACCAGAGCGTCTCCTCGTATCTCACCGTTAGCAGCCGTTAGCCACATTAGCACTAGAGCGTCTTCTCGTATCTCACCGTTAGCAGCCGTTAGCCACATTAGCACTAGAGCGTCTTCTCGTATCTCACCGTTAGCAGCCGTTAGCCACATTAGCACTAGAGCGTCTTCGCGTATCTCACCGTTAGCAGCAGTTAGCCACATTTTTGCTCGCTCCTCGTATCTCACCGTTAGCAGCCGTTAGCCACATTTTAGCTCGCTCCTGGTTTAATCCGATACAAGCCGTTTCTCTGAAGAATCTTCCTCTGCACCTGCTCCCGGCTCCGGCACGTTTATCCGGATAATTCCACCGGATGAGGAATTATCCACCTTTGTTTGGGCGCGTCTCGCTTCAGGGGCGCCGCATTACC
This sequence comes from Eucyclogobius newberryi, assembly GCF_026437365.1. Taxonomy (NCBI): domain Eukaryota; kingdom Metazoa; phylum Chordata; class Actinopteri; order Gobiiformes; family Gobiidae; genus Eucyclogobius; species Eucyclogobius newberryi. The sequence goes on from NW_027316056.1 coordinate 40,558,494, forward strand.
AGATGCTAATCGCGCTAATTGTTCTTCGCGGTGTTTAGAGAGCGATGAGCCGAGCTGCTGGAGGGAGGCTGTTTAAGCTCTTCCTGTGCGACAGGGACCACCTCAGAATACTGTGTTTGTGTGTACGAAGGACAGAGGGAGCGTGGACAGAGGGAGTGTGGACAGAGGGATTGTGGACAGAGGGATTGTGGACAGAGGGAGCGTGGACAGAGGGAGCGTGGACAGAGGGAGTGTGGACAGAGGGATTGTGGACAGAGGGATTGTGGACAGAGGGAGCGTGGACAGAGGGAGCGTGGACAGAGGGATTGTGGACAGAGGGAGCGTGGACAGAGGGAGCGTGGACAGAGGGAGCGTGGACAGAGGGATTGTGGACAGAGGGATTGTGGACAGAGGGAGCGTGGACAGAGGGATTGTGGACAGAGGGATTGTGGACAGAGGGAGCGTGGACAGAGGGAGCGTGGACAGAGGGATTGTGGACAGAGGGAGCGTGGACAGAGGGAGCGTGGACAGAGGGATTGTGGACAGAGGGATTGTGGACAGAGGGAGCGTGGACAGAGGGAGCGTGGACAGAGGGAGCGTGGACAGAGGGATTGTGGACAGAGGGAGCGTGGACAGAGGGATTGTGGACAGAGGGATTGTGGACAGAGGGAGCGTGGACAGAGGGATTGTGGACAGAGGGAGCGTGGACAGAGGGATTGTGGACAGAGGGATTGTGGACAGAGGGAGCGTGGACAGAGGGAGCGTGGACAGAGGGAGCGTGGACAGAGGGATTGTGGACAGAGGGAGCGTGGACAGAGGGATTGTGGACAGAGGGATTGTGGACAGAGGGATTGTGGACAGAGGGAGCGTGGACAGAGGGATTGTGGACAGAGGGAGCGTGGACAGAGGGAGCGTGGACAGAGGGAGCGTGGACAGAGGGAGCGTGGACAGAGGGAGCGTGGACAGAGGGATTGTGGACAGAGGGAGCGTGGACAGAGGGAGCGTGGACAGAGGGATTGTGGACAGAGGGATTGTGGACAGAGGGATTGTGGACAGAGGGAGCGTGGACAGAGGGAGCGTGGACAGAGGGATTGTGGACAGAGGGATTGTGGACAGAGGGAGCGTGGACAGAGGGAGCGTGGACAGAGGGATTGTGGACAGAGGGAGCGTGGACAGAGGGAGCGTGGACAGAGGGATTGTGGACAGAGGGATTGTGGACAGAGGGAGCATGGACAGAGGGATTGTGGACAGAGGGAGCGTGGACAGAGGGATTGTGGACAGAGGGATTGTGGACAGAGGGAGCGTGGACAGAGGGATTGTGGACAGAGGGAGCGTGGACAGAGGGATTGTGGACAGAGGGATTGTGGACAGAGGGAGCGTGGACAGAGGGAGCGTGGACAGAGGGAGCGTGGACAGAGGGATTGTGGACAGAGGGAGCGTGGACAGAGGGAGCGTGGACAGAGGGATTGTGGACAGAGGGATTGTGGACAGAGGGAGCGTGGACAGAGGGATTGTGGACAGAGGGAGCGTGGACAGAGGGAGCGTGGACAGAGGGAGCGTGGACAGAGGGATTGTGGACAGAGGGAGCGTGGACAGAGGGAGCGTGGACAGAGGGATTGTGGACAGAGGGAGCGTGGACAGAGGGAGCGTGGACAGAGGGATTGTGGACAGAGGGATTGTGGACAGAGGGATTGTGGACAGAGGGAGCGTGGACAGAGGGATTGTGGACAGAGGGAGCGTGGACAGAGGGATTGTGGACAGAGGGATTGTGGACAGAGGGAGCGTGGACAGAGGGATTGTGGACAGAGGGATTGTGGACAGAGGGAGCGTGGACAGAGGGAGCGTGGACAGAGGGAGCGTGGACAGAGGGATTGTGGACAGAGGGAGCGTGGACAGAGGGAGCGTGGACAGAGGGATTGTGGACAGAGGGATTGTGGACAGAGGGAGCGTGGACAGAGGGAGCGTGGACAGAGGGAGCGTGGACAGAGGGATTGTGGACAGAGGGATTGTGGACAGAGGGATTGTGGACAGAGGGAGCGTGGACAGAGGGAGCGTGGACAGAGGGATTGTGGACAGAGGGATTGTGGACAGAGGGATTGTGGACAGAGGGAGTGTTTTTTGTGTTGAAAAGTTCTCGTTTATAAAGAAAATAAGTTTAAAAAGTCTAAACTCTTTCATTTTGAGCTCATTTAGTTTGAGACATAACGACTTTGTCTCGTTCTTGGTTTAAAACTCTCGTGTTAAACTGGGACAAAACTCCAGCTTCATCTGTTTTATTCCAAATATAAAGAATATATTTATGTTGTACAAAATATGAAATGTATTTTTACTTCAGGAGCTTCGTCTTATTCTGTGTCATAAAGTGAGGAAAGTCCTGCTTCCTCTTCCTCTTCCTCGCTCCAGGGACCAAAACGGATAAATTAAACTGCATTTTATTTTGTTTTAATTTTTTGTTTTAGTTTTTTTAATCCGTCAAAAATGTCAGATTTTAAACGAAAAGACGAAGCAGTTAAAGGTCAAAGGTCAAAGGTTGTTTTGTTTCAGTTCTAAAAGAGGAGGCAGGACTTTAACTCTGGGGTTAAAAAAAGAGACGATTGTTGAAGCGTAAAAGGGTTTTTCGCCGACTGGAAGTTTCTCACGGCGTTTAAACAGGAAATAACACAGTTTAAACAGGAAACAACACGTTTAAACAGGAAATAACACAGTTTAAACAGGAAACAACACGTTTAAACAGGAAATAACACCGTTTAAACAGGAAACAACACAGTTTAAACAGGAAACAACACATTTAAACAGGAAATAACACAGTTTAAACAGGAAACAACACGTTTAAACAGGAAATAACACCGTTTAAACAGGAAACAACACAGTTTAAACAGGAAACAACACGTTTAAACAGGAAATAACACAGTTTAAACAGGAAACAACACGTTTAAACAGGAAATAACACCGTTTAAACAGGAAACAACACGTTTAAACAGGAAATAACACCGTTTAAACAGGAAACAACACGTTTAAACAGGAAATAACACCGTTTAAACAGGAAACAACACGTTTAAACAGGAAATAACACCGTTTAAACAGGAAACAACACAGTTTAAACAGGAAACAACACATTTAAACAGGAAATAACACAGTTTAAACAGGAAACAACACGTTTAAACAGGAAATAACACCGTTTAAACAGGAAACAACACAGTTTAAACAGGAAACAACACGTTTAAACAGGAAATAACACAGTTTAAACAGGAAACAACACGTTTAAACAGGAAATAACACCGTTTAAACAAGAAATAACATAGTTTAAACAGGAAACAACACCGTTTAAACAGGAAACAACAAAGTTTAAACAGGAAATAACACGTTTAAACAGGAAATAACACGTTTAAACAGGAAACAACACAGTTTAAACAGAAAATAACACGTTTAAACTGGAAATAACACCGTTTAAACAAGAAATAACATAGTTTGAACAGGAAATAACACTGTTTAAACAGGAAACAACACAGTTTAAACAGGAAATAACACGTTTAAACAGGAAATAACACGTTTAAACAGGAAACAACACCGTTTAAACAGGAAATAACACCGTTTAAACAGGAAATAACACGTTTAAACAGGAAACAACACAGTTTAAACAGGAAATAACACGTTTAAACACGAAATAACACGTTTAAACAGGAAACAACACAGTTTAAACAGGAAATAACACGTTTAAACAGGAAACAACACAGTTTAAACAGGAAATAACACGTTTAAACAGGAAATAACACGTTTAAACAGGAAATAACACGTTTAACTGACGCCTTCAAACAGGAAGTGAACCTGCTTTTCCCGCCCACAGTCCAGAGTCCAGCGAGAGACCCTTTTACCGCCCGAACAGAATCCTGAATCCTCTGAGTGGATCCAGGACGGACTCAGTGAGGAGGTTTTACCGGAGGACGACTGTGACTCGAGACGCCGCTGTAGAGACCGGGCGCTCTGCTGTAGAGACCGGGCGCTCTGCCGTAGAGACTCTGCTGTAGAGACTCTGCCGTAGAGACTCTGCCGTAGAGACTCTGCCGTAGAGACTCTGCCGTAGAGACTCTGCTGTAGAGACCGGGCGCTCTGCCGTTGCCGTGGCGCTCGGACTGCACACTGTGGACCCAAACACAGTGGTGTGAGCACCTTTTGTACTCGCCTCCTCGTCCTCGTGTTTTCACTCGTGTTTACAAGAACTCTGGCCTCAAGTGCCGAATGGAGTGGGGCCCACGGGGCCCACCACAGGGCCCATGGGGCCGACGGGACTCACGGGCCCGCGGGGCCCAAGGGGCAGACGAGCCGCTGCAGGACTCTCTCTATGTCCTGATTTATGTCCTTCTGTTTGGAAATGTGGAAGCTTCAGTTTCTTTGCATTTCCTGTTTTTAGTTTCTCTTTTGCCATTTGTAGTTTGAAAAGCGCCTGAAAGTCAAAAGAAGTAAAAGAGTCAAAACCGTGAAACATTTTGACCCTGAAACGAGCCGAAAGAGATTGATTTGTTGAAAATATAGTGATAATAATATGTTTAGTGTCTGTTCCGTCGTGAGCAGAGCGAAGCAGTCTAAATGAGGCTAAAAACAATGCCTGCACTTTAAAGGAGACACAGCGCTTTTCTCAGGTTCTTAGTATGAAAGTGTAACACCAGTAGATCCTAAACGGCTTCATCCACTTCCTGTTTGGAACAAGCCCCGCCTCTTCATCGTGACAAGCCCCGCCTCTTCATCGTGACAAGTCCCGCCTCTTCATCGTGACAAACCCCGCCTCTTCATCGTGACAAGCCCCGCCTCTTCATCGTGACAAACCCCGCCTCTTCATCGTGACAAGCCCCGCCTCTTCATCGTGACAAGCCCCGCCTCTTCATCGTGACAAGCCCCGCCTCTTCATCGTGACAAGCCCCGCCTCTTCATCGTGACAAACCCCGCCTCTTCATCGTGACAAGCCCCGCCTCTTCATCGTGACAAACCCCGCCTCTTCATCGTGACAAGCCCCGCCTCTTCATCGTGACAAGCCCCGCCACTTCATCGTGACAAGCCCCGCCACTTCATCGTGACAAGCCCCGCCTCTTCATCGTGACAAGCCCCGCCTCTTCATCGTGACAAGCCCCGCCACTTCATCGTGACAAGCCCCGCCTCTTCATCGTGACAAGCCCCGCCTCTTCATCGTGACAAACCCCGCCTCTTCATCGTGACAAGCCCCGCCTCTTCATCGTGACATGCCCCGCCACTTCATCGTGACAAGCCCCGCCTCTTCATCGTGACAAGCCCCGCCTCTTCATCGTGACAAACCCCGCCTCTTCATCGTGACAAGCCCCGCCTCTTCATCGTGACAAGCCCCGCCTCTTCATCGTGACTTCCTGAATGCCGTGGTTCTTTTCTCATCGGTCAAATCGTCATCGTTTTTTGTTGCTTTGGAAATACCTCGACCTTGACATCGAGAAGGACATTTAGCGCTCGAGCTCCGGGACTGTCTCCGTCTTCGGTCCGTTCGGAGACGTCGTCCTTCGATCCTTTCTCTCGCTTTAATCCCTCTTTCATTCACGACAAAGACGGCCGAAGCGTAACTCGAGGCCTCTCACTCCCCGCGGACGGTCAAAGCCGAGAAGCACCAACGATCCGTCCGCTTCTGCCGTCAAAACGAGACAATTAAGATGTTCCCGATATCGCGCGGCGGGAGAAAGGGAAACTCGGCTTGGAAGGATTCGGGTCGAGTTAGATAAGGTTCGACTCCCACGGATTTACCACGAGCTTTGTCCGGGCCGCGTGTTGATCCGGACGGCGAGATCCAGAATAAGAACGTGTGAATCTTTTTCTCGTTCTTTGCGGTAATTTCCTTTTGTCTCAAGCGTAAGCGTGTTTCACCTGCAGAGGCGCTGACAGCCACCAGGGGGCTCCAAAGCCTCGTGTTTCACCTGCAGAGGCGCTGACAGCCACCAGGGGGCTCCAAAGCCTCGTGTTTCACCTGCAGAGGCGCTGACAGCCACCAGGGGGCTCCAAAGCCTCGTGTTTCACCTGCAGAGGCGCTGACAGCCACCAGGGGGCTCCAAAGCCTCGTGTTTCACCTGCAGAGGCGCTGACAGCCACCAGGGGGCTCCAAAGCCTCGTGTTTCACCTGCAGAGGCGCTGACAGCCACCAGGGGGCTCCAAAGCCCCGTGTTTCACCTGCAGAGGCGCTGACAGCTTTAACGTCCTTCATGACGGTTTTTCAGGCTCAAAATGTTTTTCAGAATCTTTTACATGAACAAAGCGACTCCATTGTTTCATTTTAATATTTTTAATATTTATTTTATAGTTGACGTGGATACGGACTACAAATGGCAATAGTTTAGTCCTGGTTTAGACCTGTTTAGACCTGTTTAGTACTTATATTCTCATGCTCGTTGTAAATAAATAAAATCTGTAAAATGAGGACTAAACCAGGACTAAACCAGGACTAAACCAGGACTAAACCAGGACTAAACCAGGACTAAACCAGGACTAAACCAGGTCTAAACCAGGTCTGAGCTCGGTTCTGTTTATTTGATGATTTCACACTCGACACAAAAACGGACTCGATGAAAAGCAGTTTAGAGGAATTTAGAAATATTTAATCGTATTTTGCCCGTTTTTGTTCCGTGTGTGAAAACGTACATAGGGTTTGTTTTGGCAGCGGTTTGTTTCGCCGGGTCGTGACGTTTAGTGTACAAACGTGTCGGAAAGTTACACTATCTGTGAAATGTTGTACAAAAATATTTAAGACAAAAAACTGTAGGAAACTTTTTTTACACTGAAAATGGTTTAGGTGGTTTTGTTTGAAATGTTCAGGGAAACGGAGCCGCACTTTAGACCCGCCTCCAGCCCCGCCTCCAGCCCCGCCTCCAGACCCGCCTCCAGCCCCGCCTCCAGACCCGCCTCCAGACCCGCCTCCACACCCGCCTCCAGCCCCGCCTCCAGACCCGCCTCCAGACCCGCCTCCAGACCCGCATCCAGACCCGCCTCCAGACCCGCCTCCAGACCCGCCTCCAGCGCTTTGGTTCAGAACCTTCACATTTAAGAACATCCACATTCTGTAACTCTAATTATATAGACTCTGAATGATTATATATTATTACATATATTATTAAGAACTTCAGAGGAGCTTCAGAGGAGCTTCAGCGGAGCTTCAGCGGAGCTTCAGAGGAGCTTCAGCGGAGCTTCAATTGAGCTTCAACAGAGCTTCAGCGGAGCTTCAATTGAGCTTCAACAGAGCTTCAGCGGAGCTTCAATTGAGCTTCAGCGGAGCTTCAATTGAGCTTCAGCGGAGCTTCAGAGGAGCTTCTGTGGAGCTTCAGCGGAGTGAGTGTGCTCGCCTCTCCACTGATCTGACCTGTCCCTCACTTTAGTGCAGTTACCCGTTTCCATGGAGATAGAAAAGTTAAATTCCACAGTGTAGGGTGTAGTTCGTCACATCTCCTTTTAGAAATCAAGACGCTTCAACTTCCGTCACGTTTACACGTACACGTACACCGTCCGAGCAGCCGCATCGACACGCTCCTGAGCTCTGATTGGGCCTGCTCCAAGGGGAGGAGTTATGACTGAAACTTGACCTTGTCCTTGTTTACACATCTGACCGTTTCTCTCTTACGGCGGGCGCAAACTTGTGAGAGGAAGGGAAGGAAAAGCCCGTCGTTAAGCGGAAGCGTCAGAGCTGCCACCTCCCCTCGGTCCACAACGGCCTCATGAAACCTCTGACAAACGTGAACGAGCTCAAAGCTGCTCCCTCAGATTGGACACGATCTCTAAAGCGGCGTCCGGATGAAACGGGTCCCTGCTGGACGGACACGGTGTTACAGCTGATCCGGGGCGGGTCTGGGTGGGGGCGGGGTCTGGGCGGGTCTGCGGCGGTGCGTCCGGGGCAGGTTTTTCCGTGCGACGACTGCTGTATTTATGGAGTATATTGTGGGCGGAGTGGATAAAGTGTTATATTTGCATGACTCTGTACTTGCTGCTGGTATTTAAACTTCCTGTATTCTCTCCTCGGTGGATGTACATGTTTTCCCTGTGGACTCAAATATACACTTTTCATAGCCTTTTCCTACAAACCCCGAGCCTCGTGTTGTTATTTCACCTTCACAACAGAATAAACATCTAACGAGCTTCACAGAGTCATAAACGAGCTTCACAGAGTCACAAACGAGCTTCACAGAGTCACAAACGAGCTTCACAGAGTCACAAACGAGCTTCACAGAGTCACAAACGAGCTTCAGAGTCACAAACGAGCTTCACAGAGTCACAAACGAGCTTCAGAGTCACAAACGAGCTCTACAGAGTCACAAACGAGCTCTACAGAGTCACAAACGAGCTTCACAGAGTCACAAACAAGCTCTACAGAGTCACAAATGAGCTCTACAGAGTCACAAACGAGCTTCACAGAGTCACAAACGAGCTTCACAGAGTCACAAACGAGCTTCACAGAGTCACAAATGAGCTCTACAGAGTCACAAACGAGCTTCACAGAGTCACAAACGAGCTCTACAGAGTCACAAACGAGCTTCACAGAGTCACAAACGAGCTTCACAGAGTCACAAACGAGCTTCACAGAGTCACAAATGAGCTCTACAGAGTCACAAACGAGCTTCACAGAGTCACAAACAAGCTCTACAGAGTCACAAACGAGCTTCAAAGAGTCACAAACGAGCTCTACAGAGTCACAAACGAGCTTCACAGAGTCACAAACAAGCTCTACAGAGTCACAAATGAGCTCTACAGAGTCACAAACGAGCTTCACAGAGTCACAAATGAGCTCTACAGAGTCACAAACGAGCTTCACAGAGTCACAAACAAGCTCTACAGAGTCACAAACGAGCTTCACAGAGTCACAAACGAGCTTCACAGAGTCACAAACGAGCTTCACAGAGTCACAAACGAGCTCTACAGAGTCACAAACGAGCTTCACAGAGTCACAAACGAGCTCTACAGAGTCACAAACGAGCTTCACAGAGTCATAAACGAGCTTCACAGAGTCACAAACGAGCTTCACAGAGTCACAAACGAGCTTCACAGAGTCACAAACGAGCTTCACAGAGTCACAAACGAGCTCTACAGAGTCACAAAAGAGCTTCACAGAGTCACAAACGAGCTTCACAGAGTCACAAACGAGCTTCAGCGAGTCACAAACGAGCTTCACAGAGTCACAAACGAGCTTCACAGAGTCACAAACGAGCTCTACAGAGTCACAAACGAGCTTCACAGAGTCACAAACGAGCTTCACAGAGTCACAAACGAGCTCTACAGAGTCACAAACGAGCTTCACAGAGTCACAAACGAGCTCTACAGAGTCACAAACGAGCTTCACAGAGTCACAAACGAGCTTCACAGAGTCACAAACGAGCTCTACAGAGTCACAAACGAGCTTCACAGAGTCACAAACGAGCTTCAGAGAGTCACAAACGAGCTTCACAGAGTCACAAACGAGCTTCACAGAGTCACAAACGAGCTCTACAGAGTCACAAACGAGCTTCACAGAGTCACAAACGAGCTTCACAGAGTCACAAATGAGCTTCACAGAGTCACAAACGAGCTTCAGAGAGTCACAAACAAGCTTCACAGAGTCACAAACGAGCTTCACAGAGTCACAAACGAGCTTCAGAGAGTCATAAACGAGCTTCAGAGAGTCACAAACGAGCTTCACAGAGTCACAAACGAGCTTCAGAGTCACAAACGAGCTCTACAGAGTCACAAACGAGCTTCACAGAGTCACAAACGAGCTTCACAGAGTCACAAACGAGCTTCACAGAGTCACAAACGAGCTTCACAGAGTCACAAACGAGCTCTACAGAGTCACAAACGAGCTTCACAGAGTCACAAACGAGCTTCACAGAGTCACAAACGAGCTCTACAGAGTCACAAACGAGCTCTACAGAGTCACAAACGAGCTTCACAGAGTCACAAACGAGCTTCACAGAGTCACAAACGAGCAGCAGGAGGAGCTGCGACGAGGAGAAACGCAAGAGGCAAGTTACAATTATAATCATCATTTATTCATCCGACTTAAAACCGCGTCATAAAAACATAAAACATAAAAACATAAAACATAAAACATTAAACATCAAAACATCAAAACATCAAAACATAAAACATAAAAACATAAAAACATAAAACATTAAACATAAAAACATCAAAACATCAAAACATAAAACATAAAAACATAAAAACATAAAACATAAAAACATAAAAACATAAAAACATAAAAACATAAAAACATAAAAACATAAAAACATAAAAACTCTGGAACAAGAATAAAGTCCAAAAACTTTAAAAGCTCTATTTATTTAGTTGATCAAAGGTCACAAGGTCAAATTCAAACACACGTCAAAACAGCAGAAAACACAATAATCTAGAGACACAGACGTCCTGGAAGACAGTACCTCACAGTACACGCAGTACCTCACAGTACACGCAGTACTTCACAGTACACGCAGTACCTCACAGTACACGCAGTACTTCACAGTACACGCAGTACCTCACAGTACACGCAGTACTTCACAGTACACGCAGTACCTCACAGTACACGCAGTACTTCACAGTACACGCAGTACCTCACAGTACACGCAGTAGAGGACAGTACCTCACAGTACACGCAGTACCTCACAGTACACGCAGTACCTCACAGTACACGCAGTATCTTACAGTACACGCAGTATCTTACAGTACACGCAGTACCTCACAGTACACGCAGTACCTCACAGTACACGCAGTACTTCACAGTACACGCAGTACCTCACAGTACACGCAGTAGAGGACAGTACCTCACAGTACACGCAGTACCTCACAGTACACGCGGTACCTCACAGTAAACGCAGTACCTCACAGTACACGCAGTATCTTACAGTACACGCAGTACCTCACAGTACACGCAGTACCTCACAGTACACGCAGTACCTCACAGTGCACGCAGTATCTTACAGTACACGCAGTAGAGGACAGTATCTTACAGTACACGCAGTAGAGGACAGTACCTTACAGTACACGCAGTAGAGGACAGTATCTTACAGTGCACGCAGTAGAGGACAGTACCTTACAGTACACGCAGTAGAGGACAGTATCTTACAGTGCACGCAGTAGAGGACAGTATCTTACAGTACATGCAGTAGAGGACAGTACCTTACAGTACACGTAGTAAAGGACAGTACCTCACAGTACACGCAGTACCTCACAGTACACTCAGTACCTCACAGTACACGCAGTATCTTACAGTACACGCAGTAGAGGACAGTACCTCACAGTACACGCAGTAGAGGACAGTACCTTACAGTACACGCAGTAGAGGACAGTACCTTACAGTACACGCAGTATCTTACAGTACACGCAGTAGAGGACAGTATCTTACAGTACACGCAGTAGAGGACAGTACCTTACAGTACACGCAGTAGAGGACAGTATCTTACAGTACACGCAGTAAAGGACAGTACCTCACAGTACACGCAGTAGAGGACAGTACCTTACAGTACACGCAGTAGAGGACAGTACCTTACAGTATACGCAGTAGAGGACAGTACCTTACAGTACACGCAGTATCTTACAGTACACGCAGTAAAGGACAGTACCTCACAGTACACGCAGTAGAGGACAGTACCTCACAGTACACGCAGTATCTTACAGTACACGCAGTAGAGGACAGTACCTCACAGTACAATCAGTATCTTACAGTACACGCAGTAGAGGACAGTACCTCACAGTACACGCAGTATCTTACAGTACACGCAGTAGAGGACAGTACATCACAGTACACGCAGTAGAGGACAGTACCTCACAGTACACGCAGTAGAGGACAGTACCTCACAGTACACGCAGTATCTTACAGTACACGCAGTAGAGGACAGTATCTTACAGTACACGCAGTAAAGGACAGTACCTCACAGTACACGCAGTATCTTACAGTACACGCAGTAGAGGACAGTACCTCACAGTACACGCAGTATCTTACAGTACACGCAGTAGAGGACAGTACCTCACAGTACAAGCAGTAGAGGACAGTACCTCACAGTACACGCAGTAGAGGACAGTACCTCACAGTACACGCAGTATCTTACAGTACACGCAGTAGAGGACAGTATCTTACAGTACACGCAGTAAAGGACAGTACCTCACAGTACACGCAGTATCTTACAGTACACGCAGTAGAGGACAGTATCTTACAGTACACGCAGTAGAGGACAGTACCTCACAGTACACGCTGTATCTTACAGTACACGCAGTAGAGGACAGTACCTCACAGTACAAGCAGTAGAGGACAGTACCTCACAGTACACGCAGTATCTTACAGTACACGCAGTAGAGGACAGTATCTTACAGTACACGCAGTAGAGGACAGTACCTCACAGTCCACGCAGTAGAGGACAGTATCTTACAGTACACGCAGTAGAGGACAGTATCTTACAGTCCACGCAGTAGAGGACAGTACCTCACAGTACATGCAGTAGAGGACAGTACCTTACAGTACATGCAGTAGAGGACAGTACCTCACAATACATGCAGTAGAGGACAGTATCTTACAGTACACGCAGTAGAGGACAGTACCTCACAGTACACGCAGTAGAGGACAGTATCTTACAGTACACGCAGTAGAGGACATTACCTCACAGTACACGCAGTAGAGGACATTACCTCACAGTACACGCAGTAGAGGACAGTATCTTACAGTACACGCAGTAGAGGACATTACCTCACAGTACACGCAGTATCTTACAGTACACGCAGTAGAGGACAGTACCTCACAGTACACGCAGTAGAGGACAGTACCTTACAGTACATGCAGAAGAGGACAGTACCTCACAGTACACGCAGTATCTTACAGTACACGCAGTAAAGGACAGTACCTCACAGTACACGCAGTATCTTACAGTACACGCAGTAGAGGACAGTACCTCACAGTCCACGCAGTAGAGGACAGTACCTCACAGTCCACGCAGTAGAGGACAGTACCTCACAGTCCACGCAGTAGAGGACAGTACCTCACAGTACACGCAGTATCTTACAGTACACGCAGTAGAGGACAGTACCTCACAGTACACGCAGTATCTTAGAGTACACGCAGTAGAGGACAGTACCCTCTGCTGTCCTCTGCTCCCCTCTGCTGTCCACGTCAGGTATTGAGAAGTGAAGAAGCTTCACTGGTTTAGTTCAAGTCATGTCCCAGTCGGATCTGTGGAGAGGAGAGTAAAGATCATTATGTTTTATTATTTTAAGCATTTTTCTTCAAACAACAAAGAAAATGTTTTTTGAAAACATTGGAATTAAAACCAAACATTGGAATTAAAACCTGCAGAATAAATGTGACTGCCAACTACACAAACATGAGTATTTATGTGTAGTAGTAGTATTGTGTATATTAATAGTATTTATGTATAGTAGTAGTATTTGTTTATAGTAATAGTATTTGTGTATAGTAATAGTATTTGTGTATAGTAATAGTATTGTGTATAGTAATAGTATTTGTGTATAGTAGTAGTATTTATGTATAGTAGTATTATTTGTGTATAGTAGTAGTAGTGTGTATAGTATTAGTATTTGTGTATAGTAGTAGTATTTGTGTATAGTAGTAGTATTGTGTATAGTAGTAGTATTTGTGTATAGTAGTAGTATTGTGTATAGTAGTAGTATTGTGTATAGTAATAGAATTTGTGTATAGTAGTAGTATTGTGTATAGTAGTAGTATTGTGTATAGTAGTAGTATTTGTGTATAGTAGTAGTATTTGTGTATAGTAGTAGTATTGTGTATAGTAGTAGTATTTGTGTATAGTAGTAGTATTGTGTATAGTAGTAGTATTTGTGTATAGTAGTAGTATTTGTGTATAGTAGTAGTATTTGTGTATAGTAGTAGTATTGTGTATAGTAGTAGTATTGTGTATAGTAGTAGTATTTGTGTATAGTAGTAGTATTGTGTATAGTAGTAGTATTTGTGTATAGTACTAGTATTTGTGTATAGTAGTAGTATTGTGTATAGTAATAGTATTTGTGTATAGTAGTAGTATTGTGTATAGTAGTAGTATTTGTGTATAGTAGTAGTATTGTGTATAGTAGTAGTATTGTGTATAGTAGTAGTATTGTGTATAGTAGTAATATTTGTGTATAGTAGTAGTATTGTGTATAGTAGTAATATTGTGTATAGTAGTAGTATTGTGTATAGTAGTAGTATTGTGTATAGTAGTAGTATTGTGTATAGTAGTAGTATTGTGTATAGTAGTAGTATTGTGTATAGTAGTAGTATTTGTGTATAGTAGTAGTATTTGTGTATAGTAGTAGTATTGTGTATAGTAGTAGTATTTGTGTATAGTAATAGTATTGTGTATAGTAGTAGTATTTGTGTATAGTAGTAGTATTTGTGTATAGTAGTAGTATTGTGTATAGTAGTAGTATTTGTGTATAGTAGTAGTATTGTGTATAGTAGTAGTATTGTGTATAGTAGTAGTATTTGTGTATAGTAGTAGTATTTGTGTATAGTAGTAGTATTGTGTATAGTAGTAGTATTTGTGTATAGTAGTAGTATTGTGTATAGTAGTAGTATTTGTGTATAGTAGTAGTATTTGTGTATAGTAGTAGTATTTGTGTATAGTAGTAGTATTGTGTATAGTAATAGTATTTGTGTATAGTAGTAGTATTGTGTATAGTAGTAGTATTTGTGTATAGTAGTAGTATTGTGTATAGTAGTAGTATTTGTGTATAGTACTAGTATTTGTGTATAGTAGTAGTATTGTGTATAGTAATAGTATTTGTGTATAGTAGTAGTATTGTGTATAGTAGTAGTATTTGTGTATAGTAGTAGTATTGTGTATAGTAGTAGTATTTGTGTATAGTAGTAGTATTGTGTATAGTAGTAGTATTTGTGTATAGTAATAGTATTGTGTATAGTAGTAGTATCTGTGTATAGTAGTAGTATTGTGTATAGTAGTAGTATTTGTGTATAGTAGTAGTATTGTGTATAGTAGTAGTATTTGTGTATAGTAGTATTGTGTATAGTAGTAGTATTTGTGTATAGTAGTAGTATTGTGTATAGTAGTAGTATTTGTGCATAGTAATAGTATTGTGTATAGTAGTAGTATTTGTGTATAGTAGTAGTATTGTGTATAGTAGTAGTATTTGTGTATAGTAGTAGTATTGTGTATAGTAGTAGTATTTGTGTATAGTAATAGTATTGTGTTTAGTAGTAGTATTTGTGTATAGTAGTAGTATTTGTGTATAGTAGTAGTATTGTGTATAGTAGTAGTATTTGTGTATAGTATTAGTATTGTGTATAGTAGTAGTATTTGTGTATAGTATTGTGTATAGTAGTAGTATTTGTGTATAGTAGTAGTATTGTGTATAGTGGTAGTATTTGTGTATAGTAGAAGTATTGTGTATAGTAGTAGTATTGTGTATAGTAGTAGTATTGTGTATAGTAGTAGTATTTGTGTATAGTAGTAGTATTGTGTATAGTAGTAGTATTGTGTATAGTAATAGTATTTGTGTATAGTAGTAGTATTGTGTATAGTAGTAGTATTTGTGTATAGTAGTAGTATTTGTGTATAGTAGTAGTATTGTGTATAGTAGTAGGATTTGTGTATAGTAGTAGTATTGTGTATAGTAGTAGTATTGTGTATAGTAGTAGTATTGTGTATAGTAGTAGTATTGTGTATAGTAGTAGTATTTGTGTATAGTAGTAGTATTGTGTATAGTAGTAGTATTTGTGTATAGTAGTAGTATTGTGTATAGTAATAGTATTTGTGTATAGTAGTAGTATTGTGTATAGTAGTAGTATTTGTGTATAGTAGTAGTATTGTGTATAGTAGTAGTATTTGTGTATAGTAGTAGTATTTGTGTATAGTAGTAGTATTGTGTATAGTAATAGTATTTGTGTATAGTAGTAGTATTGTGTATAGTAGTAGTATTTGTGTATAGTAGTAGTATTGTGTATAGTAGTAGTATTTGTGTATAGTAGTAGTATTGTGTATAGTAGTAGTATTTGTGTATAGTAATAGTATTGTGTATAGTAGTAGTATTGTTTATAGTAGTAGTATTTGTGTATAGTAGTAGTATTGTGTATAGTAGTAGTCTTTGTGAGTAGTAGTAGTATTGTGTATAGTAGTAGTATTTGTGTATAGTAGTATTGTGTATAGTAGTAGTATTTGTGTATAGTAGTAGTATTGTGTATAGTAGTAGTATTTGTGCATAGTAATAGTATTGTGTATAGTAGTAGTATTTGTGTATAGTAGTAGTATTGTGTATAGTAGTAGTATTTGTGTATAGTAGTAGTATTGTGTATAGTAGTAGTATTTGTGTATAGTAATAGTATTGTGTATAGTAGTAGTATTTGTGTATAGTAGTAGTATTTGTGTATAGTAGTAGTATTGTGTATAGTAGTAGTATTGTGTATAGTAGTAGTATTTGTGTATAGTAGTAGTATTGTGTATAGTAGTAGTATTGTGTATAGTAGTAGTATTGTGTATAGTAGTAATATTTGTGTATAGTAGTAGTATTGTGTATAGTAGTAGTATTGTGTATAGTAGTAGTATTGTGTATAGTAGTAGTATTGTGTATAGTAGTAGTATTGTGTATAGTAATAGTATTGTGTATAGTAGTAGTATTTGTGTATAGTAGTAGTATTTGTGTATAGTAGTAGTATTGTGTATAGTAGTAGTATTTGTGTATAGTAGTAGTATTGTGTATAGTAGTAGTATTGTGTATAGTAGTAGTATTTGTGTATAGCAGTAGTATTTGTGTATAGTAGTAGTATTGTGTATAGTAGTAGTATTTGTGTATAGTAGTAGTATTGTGTATAGTAGTAGTATTTGTGTATAGTAGTAGTATTTGTGTATAGTAGTAGTATTTGTGTATAGTAGTAGTATTGTGTATAGTAATAGTATTTGTGTATAGTAGTAGTATTGTGTATAGTAGTAGTATTTGTGTATAGTAGTAGTATTGTGTATAGTAGTAGTATTTGTGTATAGTAGTAGTATTTGTGTATAGTAGTAGTATTGTGTATAGTAGTAATATTTGTGTATAGTAATAGTATTGTGTATAGTAGTAGTATTTGTGTATAGTAGTAGTATTTGTGTATAGTAGTAGTATTGTGTATAGTAGTAGTATTTGTGTATAGTAGTAGTATTGTGTATAGTAGTAGTATTGTGTATAGTAGTAGTATTTGTGTATAGTAGTAGTATTTGTGTATAGTAGTAGTATTGTGTATAGTAGTAGTATTTGTGTATAGTAGTAGTATTTGTGTATAGTAGTAGTATTTGTGTATAGTAGTAGTATTTGTGTATAGTAGTAGTATTGTGTATAGTAATAGTATTTGTGTATAGTAGTAGTATTGTGTATAGTAGTAGTATTTGTGTATAGTAGTAGTATTGTGTATAGTAGTAGTATTTGTGTATAGTACTAGTATTTGTGTATAGTAGTAGTATTGTGTATAGTAATAGTATTTGTGTATAGTAGTAGTATTGTGTATAGTAGTAGTATTTGTGTATAGTAGTAGTATTGTGTATAGTAGTAGTATTGTGTATAGTAGTAGTATTTGTGTATAGTAGTAGTATTGTGTATAGTAGTAGTATTTGTGTATAGTAGTATTGTGTATAGTAGTAGTATTTGTGTATAGTAGTAGTATTGTGTATAGTAGTAGTATTTGTGCATAGTAATAGTATTGTGTATAGTAGTAGTATTTGTGTATAGTAGTAGTATTGTGTATAGTAGTAGTATTTGTGTATAGTAGTAGTATTGTGTATAGTAGTAGTATTTGTGTATAGTAATAGTATTGTGTTTAGTAGTAGTATTTGTGTATAGTAGTAGTATTTGTGTATAGTAGTAGTATTGTGTATAGTAGTAGTATTTGTGTATAGTATTAGTATTGTGTATAGTAGTAGTATTTGTGTATAGTATTGTGTATAGTAGTAGTATTTGTGTATAGTAGTAGTATTGTGTATAGTGGTAGTATTTGTGTATAGTAGTAGTATTGTGTATAGTAGTAGTATTGTGTATAGTAGTAGTATTGTGTATAGTAGTAGTATTTGTGTATAGTAGTAGTATTGTGTATAGTAGTAGTATTGTGTATAGTAATAGTATTTGTGTATAGTAGTAGTATTGTGTATAGTAGTAGTATTTGTGTATAGTAGTAGTATTTGTGTATAGTAGTAGTATTGTGTATAGTAGTAGGATTTGTGTATAGTAGTAGTATTGTGTATAGTAGTAGTATTGTGTATAGTAATAGTATTTGTGTATAGTAGTAGTATTGTGTATAGTAGTAGTATTTGTGTATAGTAGTAGTATTGTGTATAGTAGTAGTATTTGTGTATAGTAGTAGTATTTGTGTATAGTAGTAGTATTGTGTATAGTAGTAGTATTTGTGTATAGTAGTAGTATTTGTGTATAGTAGTAGTATTGTGTATAGTAATAGTATTTGTGTATAGTAGTAGTATTGTGTATAGTAGTAGTATTTGTGTATAGTAGTAGTATTGTGTATAGTAGTAGTATTTGTGTATAGTAGTAGTATTGTGTATAGTAGTAGTATTTGTGTATAGTAATAGTATTGTGTATAGTAGTAGTATTGTTTATAGTAGTAGTATTTGTGTATAGTAGTAGTATTGTGTATAGTAGTAGTCTTTGTGAGTAGTAGTAGTATTGTGTATAGTAGTAGTATTTGTGTATAGTAGTATTGTGTATAGTAGTAGTATTTGTGTATAGTAGTAGTATTGTGTATAGTAGTAGTATTTGTGCATAGTAATAGTATTGTGTATAGTAGTAGTATTTGTGTATAGTAGTAGTATTGTGTATAGTAGTAGTATTTGTGTATAGTAGTAGTATTGTGTATAGTAGTAGTATTTGTGTATAGTAATAGTATTGTGTATAGTAGTAGTATTTGTGTATAGTAGTAGTATTTGTGTATAGTAGTAGTATTGTGTATAGTAGTAGTATTTGTGTATAGTAATAGTATTGTGTTTAGTAGTAGTATTTGTGTATAGTAGTAGTATTGTGTATAGTAGTAGTATTTGTGTATAGTAGTAGTATTGTGTATAGTAGTAGTATTTGTGTATAGTAGTAGTATTGTGTATAGTAGTAGTATTGTGTATAGTAGTAGTATTTGTGTATAGTAGTAGTATTGTGTATAGTAGTAGTATTGTGTATAGTAATAGTATTTGTGTATAGTAGTAGTATTGTGTATAGTAGTAGTATTGTGTATAGTAATAGTATTTGTGTATAGTAGTAGTATTTGTGTATAGTAGTTGTATTGTGTATAGTAGTAGTATTGTGTATAGTAGTAGTATTGTGTATAGTAGTAGTATTTGTGTATAGTATTAGTATTGTGTATAGTAGTAGTATTTGTGTATAGTAATAGTATTTGTGTATAGTAGTAGTATTTGTGTATAGTAGTAGTATTGTGTATAGTAGTAGTATTTGTGTATAGTAGTAGTATTGTGTATAGCAGTAGTATTTGTGTATAGTAGTAGTATTGTGTATAGTAATAGTATTTGTGTATATTAGTAGTATTGTGTATAGTAGTAGTATTTGTGTATAGTAATAGTATTTGTGTATAGTAGTAGTATTGTGTATAGTAGTAGTATTTGTGTATAGTAGTAGTATTGTGTATAGTAGTAGTATTGTGTATAGTAGTAGTATTTGTGTATAGTAGTAGTATTTGTGTATAGTAGTAGTATTGTGTATAGTAATAGTATTTATGTATAGTAGTAGTATTGTGTATAGTAGTAGTATTTGTGTATAGTAGTATTGTGTATAGTAGTAGTATTTGTGTATAGTAGTAGTATTGTGTATAGTAGTAGTATTGTGTATAGTAGTAGTATTTGTGTATAGTAGTAGTATTTGTGTATAGTAGTAGTATTGTGTATAGTAATAGTATTTGTGTATAGTAGTAGTATTGTGTATAGTAGTAGTATTTGTGTATAGTAGTAGTATTGTGTATAGTAGTAGTATTTGTGTATAGTAGTAGTATTGTGTATAGTAGTAGTATTTGTGTATAGTAATAGTATTGTGTATAGTAGTAGTATTTGTGTATAGTAGTAGTATTGTTTATAGTAGTAGTATTTGTGTATAGTAGTAGTATTGTGTATAGTAGTAGTCTTTGTGTATAGTAGCAGTATTGTGTATAGTAGTAGTATTTGTGTATAGTAATAGTATTGTGTATAGTAGTAGTATTTGTGTATAGTAGTAGTATTTGTGTATAGTAGTAGTATTGTGTATAGTAGTAGTATTGTGTATAGTAATAGTATTTGTGTATAGTAGTAGTATTTGTGTATAGTAGTAGTATTGTGTATAGTAGTAGTATTGTGTATAGTAGTAGTATTGTGTATAGTAGTAGTATTTGTGTATATTAATAGTATTTGTGTATAGTAGTAGTATTGTGTATAGTAGTAGTATTTGTGTATAGTAGTAGTATTGTGTATAGTAGTAGTATTGTGTATAGTAGTAGTATTTGTGTATAGTAGTAGTATTGTGTATAGTAATAGTATTTATGTATAGTAGTAGTATTGTGTATAGTAGTAGTATTTGTGTATAGTAGTATTGTGTATAGTAGTAGTATTTGTGTATAGTAGTAGTATTGTGTATAGTAGTAGTATTGTGTATAGTAGTAGTATTTGTGTATAGTAGTAGTATTGTGTATAGTAGTAGTATTTATGTATAGTAGTAGTATTGTGTATAGTAGTAGTATTTGTGTATAGTAGTAGTATTTGTGTATAGTAGTAGTATTGTGTATAGTAGTAGTATTGTGTATAGTAGTAGTATTTGTGTATAGTAGTAGTATTTGTGTATAGTAGTAGTATTGTGTATAGTAATAGTATTTGTGTATAGTAGTAGTATTTGTGTATAGTAATAGTATTGTGTATAGTAGTAGTATTTGTGTATAGTAGTAGTATTGTGTATAGTAGTAGTATTTGTGTATAGTAGTAGTATTTGTGTATAGTAGTAGTATTGTGTATAGTAGTAGTATTTGTGTATAGTAGTAGTATTGTGTAAAGTATTAGTATTTGTGTATAGTAGTAGTATTTGTGTATAGTAGTATTGTGTATAGTAGTAGTATTTGTGTATAGTAGTAGTATTGTGTATAGTAGTAGTATTGTGTATAGTAGTAGTATTTGTGTATAGTAATAGTATTTGTGTATAGTAGTAGTATTTGTGTAAAGTATTAGTATTTGTGTATAGTAGTAGTATTTGTGTAAAGTATTAGTATTTGTTTATAGTAGTAGTATTTGTGTATAGTAGTAGTATTGTGTATAGTAGTAGTATTGTGTATAGTAGTAGTATTTGTGTATAGTAGTAGTATTGTGTATAGTAGTAGTATTGTGTATAGTAGTAGTATTGTGTATAGTAGTAGTATTGTGTATAGTAGTAGTATTTGTGTATAGTAGTAGTATTGTGTATAGTAGTAGTATTGTGTATAGTAGTAGTATTGTGTATAGTAGTAGTATTTGTGTATAGTAGTAGTATTGTGTATAGTAGTAGTATTGTGTATAGTAGTAGTATTTGTGTATAGTAGTAGTATTGTGTATAGTAGTAATATTTGTGTATAGTAGTAGTATTTGTGTATAGTAGTAGTATTGTGTATAGTAGTAGTATTGTGTATAGTAGTAGTATTGTGTATAGTAGTAGTATTGTGTATAGTAGTAGTATTTGTGTATAGTAGTAGTATTTGTGTATAGTAGTATTTGTGTATTGTAGTAGTATTGTGTATAGTAGTAGTATTGTGTATAGTAGTAGTATTGTGTATAGTAGTAGTATTTGTGTATAGTAGTAGTATTGTGTATAGTAGTAGTATTGTGTATAGTAGTAGTATTTGTGTATAGTAGTAGTATTGTGTATAGTAGTAGTATTGTGTATAGTAGTAGTATTGTGTATAGTAGTAATATTTGTGTATAGTAGTAGTATTGTGTATAGTAGTAATATTGTGTATAGTAGTAGTATTGTGTATAGTAGTAGTATTGTGTATAGTAGTAGTATTGTTTATAGTAGTAGTATTGTGTATAGTAATAGTATTGTGTATAGTAGTAGTATTTGTGTATAGTAGTAGTATTGTGTATAGTAGTAGTATTTGTGTATAGTAATAGTATTGTGTATAGTAGTAGTATTTGTGTATAGTAGTAGTATTTGTGTATAGTAGTAGTATTGTGTATAGTAGTAGTATTTGTGTATAGTAGTAGTATTGTGTATAGTAGTAGTATTGTGTATAGTAGTAGTATTTGTGTATAGTAGTAGTATTGTGTATAGTAGTAGTATTTGTGTATAGTAGTAGTATTTGTGTATAGTAGTAGTATTGTGTATAGTAGTAGTATTTGTGTATAGTAGTAGTATTGTGTATAGTAGTAGTATTTGTGTATAGTAGTAGTATTTTGTATAGTAATAGTATTTGTGTATAGTAGAAGTATTGTGTATAGTAATAGTATTTGTGTATAGTAGAAGTATTTATCATAAATGCAACTACTATACACAATACTACTGCTATACATAAATAATTTAGTAGTAGTATTTGTGTATAATATAAGATATTCCTTTATTGTCCACACATGGGGAAATTTCATTGTTGCAACGCAGTAGATACAGAGGAAAAGAACAAAACTTATAGAAGTTTAAAAAACACTCTTTTAAACAAAACCTCTCATTTCCCTAAAGTGATGGAGGAAACATGAGCACGAGCAGACACCAGTCCTGCTTTAGTCCTGCTTTAGTCCTGCTTTAGTCCTGGTTTAGTCCTGGTTTAGTTCTGCTTTAGTCCTGCTTTAGACCTGCTTTAGACCTGCTTTAGACCTGGTTTAGACCTGGTTTAGTCCTGCTTTAGTCCTGGTTTAGTCCTGCTTTAGTTCTGCTTTAGTCCTGGTTTAGTCCTGCTTTAGACCTGCTTTAGACCTGGTTTAGTCCTGCTTTAGTCCTGGTTTAGTCCTGCTTTAGTCCTGCTTTAGACCTGGTTTAGTCCTGCTTTAGTCCTGCTTTAGTTCTGCTTTAGTCCAGGTTTAGTCCTGGTTTAGTTCTGCTTTAGTCCTGCTTTAGACCTGGTTTAGTCCTGCTTTAGTCCTGGTTTAGTCCTGCTTTAGTTCTGCTTTAGTCCTGCTTTAGTCCTGCTTTAGTCCAGGTTTAGTCCTGCTTTAGTTCTGCTTTAGTCCTGCTTTAGACCTGGTTTAGTCCTGCTTTAGTCCTGGTTTAGTCCTGCTTTAGTTCTGCTTTAGTCCTGCTTTAGTCCTGCTTTAGACCTGGTTTAGTCCTGCTTTAGTCCTGCTTTAGTCCTGCTTTAGTCCTGGTTTAGTCCTGCTTTAGACCTGCTTTAGACCTGGTTTAGTCCTGCTTTAGTCCTGCTTTAGTCCTGCTTTAGTCCAGGTTTAGTCCTGGTTTAGTCCTGTATTAGTCCTGGTTTAGTCCTGCTTTAGACCTGCTTTAGACCTGGTTTAGTCCTGCTTTAGTCCTGCTTTAGTCCTGCTTTAGTCCTGGTTTAGTCCTGCTTTAGACCTGCTTTAGACCTGGTTTAGTCCTGCTTTAGTCCTGCTTTAGTCCTGCTTTAGTCCTGGTTTAGTCCTGCTTTAGACCTGCTTTAGACCTGCTTTAGTCCTGCTTTAGTTCTGCTTTAGTTCTGCTTTAGTCCTGCTTTAGTTCTGCTTTAGTCCTGCTTTAGTCCTGCTTTAGTTCTGCTTTAGTCCTGCTTTAGTCCTGCTTTAGTCCTGGTTTAGTCCTGGTTTAGTCCTGCTTTAGTTCTGCTTTAGTCCTGCTTTAGTCCTGCTTTAGTCCTGCTTTAGTCCTGGTTTAGTCCTGCTTTAGACCTGCTTTAGACCTGGTTTAGTCCTGCTTTAGTCCTGGTTTAGTCCTGCTTTAGTTCTGCTTTAGTCCAGGTTTAGTCCAGGTTTAGTCCTGGTTTAGTCCTGGTTTAGTCCTGCTTTAGTCCTGCTTTAGTTCTGCTTTAGTTCTGCTTTAGTCCTGCTTTAGTCCTGCTTTAGTTCTGCTTTAGTCCTGCTTTAGTCCTGCTTTAGTCCTGCTTTAGTCCAGGTTTAGTCCTGGTTTAGTCCAGGTTTAGTCCTGCTTTAGTCCTGCTTTAGTCCAGGTTTAGTCCTGGTTTAGTCCTGGTTTAGTCCTGGTTTAGTCCTGCTTTAGTCCTGCTTTAGTCCTGCTTTAGTCCTGGTTTAGTCCTGCTTTAGTCCTGGTTTAGTCCTGGTTTAGTCCTGCTTTAGTCCTGCTTTAGTCCTGCTTTAGTCCTGCTTTAGTCCAGGTTTAGTCCTGGTTTAGTCCAGGTTTAGTCCTGCTTTAGTCCTGCTTTAGTCCAGGTTTAGTCCTGGTTTAGTCCTGGTTTAGTCCTGGTTTAGTCCTGCTTTAGTCCTGGTTTAGTACTGGTTTAGTCCTGGTTTAGTCCTGGTTTAGTCCTGGTTTAGTCCTGCTTTAGTCCTGGTTTAGTACTGGTTTAGTCCTGGTTTAGTACTGGTTTAGTCTGTACAAATACATATGTTAAATCCACATTTACAACTGAATTAATGAAGTAAACACACTTTATTTCCACTTTTGCTCGTGATAAAACAATGACTTAGAGGCAGATTCTATTTGTGAGGAAACACATTTAACATAAAATGTACTTATTTTATACTTTATAAAATGAAAAGAGCAAATCAAAAATCTCAGTGATAATGTCACTTATATACTATAAGTATAGTTTATAACTATAACTTATATACTATAAGTATAGTTTATAACTATAACTTAAACTGCAGAGTAACAATCACTACATGAAGAGGAAATAAAAACACAATAGTTGGTGTTTGATAAAACAGCTTCAGTGGCTTTAGTTTCTTTGATCTACATGTGTCACATTTACATTTTATATTTCATCATCACAGACATTATTGTTGTAAAGTTGTTCTTAAATTATGTCATTTATAACTTTCTTTCATGGGTTTTATAATAACAAAAGCATATTTTTATCAATAGAACTTAAGCGATACTTAATGCTTAGCGTTGGCCTTATGCAAGTAATAAAGTAAAAAAACTGTGTGTTTGTTGTCATGGTAACGGAGCGCGGGGTTTGACAGACACATGTCTCGGATTGATATGAAATCAGCCACTTTCAATTCAACACAAATAAAGTCAACAAACAGTGGAGCAGCTCATTCTGATGCTTCTGGACGTGCTTTTGTCACAGACTCTGTAGATGCAGTTTGAAGACGTAAACACACAAACACATAAACACAAACACGTAAACAAGGCGTGTGTGGCACTTCCTGTATGCGCGCGCACATGTCTGTGTCTCTAGAGTAAAAAGTGTAGCTCCAGACGTAAACACTACGTTCAAAAGGAGTTTTCTGGAGCCCAAAGTCACTATTTCCTCTGGAGAAAACCAAAATTACTCTCAAACGGGCCATTGCAAATATCATCAATTTCCTAATCAAATAAAATATGTTTACCAACAAATAATGAAAGCAGAAAGAACAAAGTTACATCTATATAATGGCAATGATTTGATTGGCTAAAAATCAAATTGGCTAAAAAAAAAAAAAAATATATATATATATATATATATATATATATAGAGAGAGAGAGAAACATTTAGTGAAATGTTCAGAACCGCTAAACTAGCCGTCATTTTATGTGTTTGTTATATTGCACTGGTTTGTTTTAACGGCAATTATTTCAAGCGCCCTTAATGGACCAGCCACTGCTGGTCTTGGTTTAGTCCTGGTTTAGTCCTGTTTAGTCCTGGTTTAGTCCTGGTTTAGTCCTGTTTAGTCCTGGTTTAGTCCTGGTTTAGTCTTGGTTTAGTCTTGGTTTAGTCCTGGTTTAGTCCTGGTTTAGTCCTGTTTAGTCCTGTTTAGTCCTGGTTTAGTCCTGGTTTAGTCCTGTTTAGTCCTGTTTAGTCCTGGTTTAGTCTTGGTTTAGTCCTGGTTTAGTCCTGGTTTAGTCCTGTTTAGTCCTGGTTTAGTCCTGGTTTAGTCCTGATAAAGATGTAAAATACAGTAAAACGTCGTCTTTATTATATTTAATATATTGACGACTCGTCACGACAAAAACTATTTCAAAGAAACAGTTTATAATTTGACAGAATCTCAAATACAATTTAATCCATTTTGGTTTAATCTTTGAAAATGTTAAAATAATGACAAGACCACGTGTTTTCTCTGTGACATCTTTATTTAAATCCTTTACAACACAAACGTCACTGCAAATCTGCAGCTTCTGTACACGCTCAACACGCTTAACGCGCTTAACTTTAACGCTCTTAACGTTTTACGCATTTAACGTTTAACGTTAAGCGCGCTTAACGCGTTTTTAACGTTTAACACGCTTAACGCGCGCTAAAGCATGTTTAGCGCGTTAACGCATTTAGCGCGCTAACAAACTAATAAAATCCTCTTGTTTTAGAAAATTGAGGGCAAATGTTTTTATAAACTCCAGAATCAAACGTTTAGAAAAAAAGGCCCAAAACACAAACTTTTATTGTGAAAGAGACAGGAAACAGCTTTTAAATTGCAATCGACTTTATAAAACGGCCAAAAGAGAATAAACTTTTGGACTTTTTTTTTGGCTGAATCCTGTTTTTTTTAATTAGAAAAACAAGATAGAAAATAAGTTGATTTGAAGAAAATTGAACAGTTTTTAGTGTTTTTATGTGAATATTCTCTCCAGCGACACATTTATGACACTTTACTTTGTAACACGACTTCCTGTTGAGTCCCACCGGGGCTGTCAGGGTAACAAAGAAGATGAGTTTCAACTGTTTTCATTAACTCTGTTTGACTGATTAGCCAAAGAATTGTATTATTATTACTTTCATGTTGCATCTTAACGCGAGACCAGGTCCTCTGTTTGGGAACCGTCTTAAACCACAAAAAACCTTTTTCTGATTCTGAGTCTTAAGGCACAAGAGAACTGGTTTTAGGCTGTTTTAGGCTGTTTTATGTGGTTTAGTTTGTTTTAGGCTGTTTTATGTGGTTTAGGCTGTTTTAGGCTGTTTTATGTGGTTTAGTTTGTTTTAGGCTGTTTAATGTGGTTTAGTTTGTTTTAGGCTGTTTTATGTGGTTTAGTTTGTTTTAGGCTGTTTAATGTGGTTTAGTTTGTTTTAGGCTGTTTTATGTGGTTTAGGCTGTTTTATGTGGTTTAGGCTGTTTTAGGCTGTTTTATGTGGTTTAGTTTGTTTTAGGCTGTTTAATGTGGTTTAGTTTGTTTTAGGATGTTTTATGTGGTTTAGGCTGTTTTATGTGGTTTAGGCTGTTTTAGGCTGTTTTATGTGGTTTAGTTTGTTTTAGGCTGTTTAATGTGGTTTAGGCTGTTTTATGTGGTTTAGGCTGTTTTAGGCTGTTTTATGTGGTTTAGTTTGTTTTAGGCTGTTTAATGTGGTTTAGGCTGTTTTATGTGGTTTAGGCTGTTTTAGGCTGTTTTATGTGGTTTAGGCTGTTTTATGTGGTTTAGTTTGTTTTAGGCTGTTTTATGTGGTTTAGGCTGTTTTATGGGGTTTAGTTTGTTTTAGGCTGTTTTATGTGGTTTAGGCTGTTTTATGGGGTTTAGTTTGTTTTAGGCTGTTTTATGGGGTTTAGGCTGTTTTATGGGGTTTAGTTTGTTTTAGGCTGTTTTATGGGGTTTAGCTGTTTTAGGCTGTTTTATGTGGTTTAGGCTGTTTTATGGGGTTTAGTTTGTTTTATGGGGTTTAGCTGTTTTATGGGGTTTAGCTGTTTTAGGCTGTTTTATGGGGTTTAGGCTGTTTAGGCTGTTTTAGGCTGTTTTAGGCTGTTCCTGCTCCGGTGGACAGAGGCGTCGTCATGGGAGCCACGTTTAACCCTTTGGATCGGTGTCTGTTTCCTCCTCTCCTCCGCCCGGCCCCGCCCGACTTCAACTGCAGGAAAAACACAAACAATAGAACATGAAACTGAGGCATTCTGGGAAATGAGTTGGAAAATGCCCCGAAAGCTCTGGAAACGCAGTAAAAGACGGTTGGAGTCGCGGTGGCGGCGGCGTCTCTCACCTGTAGCGCGGAGGAGGTGGGACTTCCTGGTGGCGCCGTGGACGGAGCCTCCTCATTGGCCGCGCCGTCTCTCTTCCTGTAGCTCTGGGTTTTGGCCTGTTGAGCTTTGGCCGCCTGTGTGTTCACCGCCTGTAGCAGCTGCAGCACAAACTAACACTGAGACTCCGCCCCCGCAAACACTGAGACTCCGCCCCCGCAAACACTGAGACTCCGCCCCCGCAAACACTGAGACTCCGCCCCCGCAAACACTGAGACTCCGCCCCCGCAAACACTGAGACTCCGCCCCCGCAAACACTGAGACTCCGCCCCCGCAAACACTGAGACTCCGCCCCCGCAAACACTGAGACTCCGCCCCCGCAAACACTGAGACTCCGCCCCCGCAAACACTGAGACTCCGCCCCCGCAAACACTGAGACTCCGCCCCCGCAAACACTGAGACTCCGCCCCCGCAAACACTGAGACTCCGCCCCCGCAAACACTGAGACTCCGCCCCCGCAAACACTGAGACTCCGCCCCCGCAAACACTGAGACTCCGCCCCCGCAAACACTGAGACTCCGCCCCCGCAAACACTGAGACTCCGCCCCCGCAAACACTGAGACTCCGCCCCCGCAAACACTGAGACTCCGCCCCCGCAAACACTGAGACTCCGCCCCCGCAAACACTGAGACTCCGCCCCCGCAAACACTGAGACTCCGCCCCCGCAAACACTGAGACTCCGCCCCCGCAAACACTGAGACTCCGCCCCCGCAAACACTGAGACTCCGCCCCCGCAAACACTGAGACTCCGCCCCCGCAAACACTGAGACTCCGCCCCCGCAAACACTGAGACTCCGCCCCCGCAAACACTGAGACTCCGCCCCCGCAAACACTGAGACTCCGCCCCCGCAAACACTTAAGACTAGTAACAGTAGTAGTAGTAGTAGTAGTAGTAGTAACAGTATAGTTGCCTTGGTGATGGTCCCCACAGCTTTGGTCCGTCCCTCCCTGAACACCAGCTTCTGCTCCTGGTGCAGATATTCTGGCGTCTTGATGAACCTGAAGTGGACGGCGGCTTTGTCCCCCGTCCTCAGACAGTCTTTGTTCATGGTCAGGATGGTGGCCGTCTGCCGGATGCTGCCGCAGTGAACTACCAGACCACAAGTATGACAAGCATGACAAGCATGACACGCCACTTTAAATCTGACAGGTCACAGCGCCCCCCGCAGGTCGGACAGTTCAGTTTTATATCTTTAAATTGATGCTAAAAATGATAAATATATTGTCACAGAATAGTAACATTTTTGAGGTTTATAATTTCACTTCCTGTTTGTAATTGTTGATGTCGCAGTAGGAAATTACCCAGCAACCACTGGGCCAAAACTCATCTAATGTCACTGTTTTTGATTTGACAAATAAAAATATACGAGAATTCATGTTTAGAGTCAAAAAAGTTGCTTCTTTGTGTAAATTCTGCATAAAATTTGACTGGCATAAGTGTCCCTGGTGCGATGTCACTTCCTGTCCCTGGTGCGATGTCACTTCCTGTCCCTGGTGCGATGTCACTTCCTGTCCCTGGTGCGATGTCACTTCCTGTCCCTGGTGCGATGTCACTTCCTGTCCCTGGTGTGAAGTCACTTCCTGTCATTTTCTACAGATTTTTCAACATTTCCCCACAAATACCTCGATCGGTGTAAAACTATCATTTATATGTACAACAGGTACAAATAAACCAAATAAAGTCTAAATTAGAAAATCATAAAACCTGTCACGTGCACTTTAAAGGACAAATACTACGCATACTCTGTTCTCTGTTATTGGACTTCAAACATTCTATTTACATGTAACTAGCATAATCAGATAACCCAATAATTAAGAGGTGATTTTTGGTGCCCGTTCGGAGTAACTGTTGTACGTGGAAGTCAAAGTACAACTGCGTTTTCGTCGTCTTTCCCACGTTAGCTTTGCGTCACTTTCCTCGTCACAACCTGAATCAGATTACGGTCGGAGGGAAATCAGATTAGGCAGGTCATGTCAGGCGCACATGTGAACAGAAGATTTCTCACACCTGATACGAGCGGCTGATTCCTCTGAGGTTTAGACGTGGAAATGATCAAACCAAATGATCACGCGTGCGATTTCAATGTCCATGTTAACGCGCTTAGTCAAACAACGGATTTAACGGTCTTTTCTCGATCTTTTATTTAGTCTTTCACATTTATTTTTGTCAGATTACTCGCATCAGACGCACCAAAATTATAATCATCATCCCAATTCTGGACCCTTTAAGTTGATTTAAATGAGGTGCAAACGGCCAAATCCGATCAGAGGGAATCGGATCAGATTTGGAGTTTGCATGTCATTTTAACCATTTTACAACTCCAAAATCAACATCTGCAGCGGTGGGGGGGGGGGGGGGGCATCTGACACACACCCATGGCCTGGTATCGGGGGGATATCGTGGTCGGGTGGTGCAGGACGATGATCTCGGCCTCGAACTCCCACGTGGCCTGAGGCTGCAGCTTCGGAGACACCATCACCATGCCTTTCCTGATCGCCGAGCGCTTGATCTGAGCATGTTAAAGGAGACACGTTACAGGCCGTTAAAGGAGACACGTTACAGGCCGTTAAAGGAGACACGTTACAGGCCGTTAAAGGAGACACGTTACAGGCCGTTAAAGGAGACACGTTACAGGCCGTTAAAGGAGACACGTTACAGGCCGTTAAAGGAGACACGTTACAGGCCGTTAAAGGAGACACGTTACAGGCCGTTAAAGGAGACACGTTACAGGCCGTTAAAGGAGACACGTTACAGGCCGTTAAAGGAGACACGTTACAGGCCGTTAAAGGAGACACGTTACAGGCCGTTAAAGGAGACACGTTACAGGCCGTTAAAGGAGACACGTTACAGGCCGTTAAAGGAGACACGTTACAGGCCGTTAAAGGAGACACGTTACAGGCCGTTAAAGGAGACACGTTACAGGCCGTTAAAGGAGACACGTTACAGGCCGTTAAAGGAGACACGTTACCGGCCGTTAAAGGAGACACGTTACAGGCCGTTAAAGGAGACACGTTACAGGCCGTTAAAGGAGACACGTTACAGGCCGTTAAAGGAGACACGTTACAGGCCGTTAAAGGAGACACGTTACAGGCCGTTAAAGGAGACACGTTACAGGCCGTTAAAGGAGACACGTTACAGGCCGTTAAAGGAGACACGTTACAGGCCGTTAAAGGAGACACGTTACAGGCCGTTAAAGGAGACACGTTACAGGCCGTTAAAGGAGACACGTTACAGGCCGTTAAAGGAGACACGTTACAGGCCGTTAAAGGAGACACGTTACAGGCCGTTAAAGGAGACACGTTACAGGCCGTTAAAGGAGACACGTTACAGGCCGTTAAAGGAGACACGTTACCGGCCGTTAAAGGAGACACGTTACAGGCCGTTAAAGGAGACACGTTACAGGCCGTTAAAGGAGACACGTTACAGGCCGTTAAAGGAGACACGTTACAGGCCGTTAAAGGAGACACGTTACAGGCCGTTAAAGGAGACACGTTAACGGCCGTTAAAGGAGACACGTTACCGGCCGTTAAAGGAGACACGTTACCGGCTGTTAAAGGAGACACGTTACCGGCTGTTAAAGGAGACACGTTACCGGCTGTTAAAGGAGACACGTTACCGGCTGTTAAAGGAGACACGTTACCGGCTGTTAAAGGAGACACGTTACCGGCTGTTAAAGGAGACACGTTACCGGCTGTTAAAGGAGACACGTTACCGGCTGTTAAAGGAGACACGTTACACTGTTAAAGGAGACACGTTACACGCCGTTAAAGGAGACACGTTACAGGCCGTTAAAGGACACACGTTACAGGCCGTTAAAGGACACACGTTACAGGCCGTTAAAGGACACACGTTACAGGCCGTTAAAGGAGACACGTTACAGGCCGTTAAAGGAGACACGTTACCGGCCGTTAAAGGAGACACGTTACCGGCCGTTAAAGGAGACACGTTACAGGCCGTTAAAGGAGACACGTTACAGGCCGTTAAAGGAGACACGTTACAGGCCGTTAAAGGAGACACGTTACAGGCCGTTAAAGGAGACACGTTACAGGCCGTTAAAGGACACACGTTACAGGCCGTTAAAGGAGACACGTTACAGGCCGTTAAAGGAGACACGTTACAGGCCGTTAAAGGAGACACGTTACAGGCCGTTAAAGGAGACACGTTACAGGCCGTTAAAGGAGACACGTTACAGGCCGTTAAAGGACACACGTTACAGGCCGTTAAAGGAGACACGTTACAGGCCGTTAAAGGAGACACGTTACAGGCCGTTAAAGGAGACACGTTACAGGCCGTTAAAGGAGACACGTTACAGGCCGTTAAAGGAGACACGTTACAGGCCGTTAAAGGAGACACGTTACAGGCCGTTAAAGGAGACACGTTACAGGCCGTTAAAGGAGACACGTTACAGGCCGTTAAAGGAGACACGTTACAGGCCGTTAAAGGAGACACGTTACAGGCCGTTAAAGGAGACACGTTACAGGCCGTTAAAGGAGACACGTTACAGGATGTTAAAGGAGACACGTTACAGGCCGTTAAAGGAGACACGTTACAGGCCGTTAAAGGAGACACGTTACAGGCCGTTAAAGGAGACACGTTACAGGCCGTTAAAGGAGACACGTTAACGGCCGTTAAAGGAGACACGTTAACGGCCGTTAAAGGAGACACGTTACCGGCCGTTAAAGGAGACACGTTACCGGCCGTTAAAGGAGACACGTTACAGGCTGTTAAAGGAGACACGTTACCGGCTGTTAAAGGAGACACGTTACCGGCTGTTAAAGGAGACACGTTACCGGCTGTTAAAGGAGACACGTTACCGGCTGTTAAAGGAGACACGTTACCGGCTGTTAAAGGAGACACGTTACCGGCTGTTAAAGGAGACACGTTACCGGCTGTTAAAGGAGACACGTTACACTGTTAAAGGAGACACGTTACAGGCCGTTAAAGGAGACACGTTACAGGCCGTTAAAGGACACACGTTACAGGCCGTTAAAGGACACACGTTACAGGCCGTTAAAGGACACACGTTACAGGCCGTTAAAGGACACACGTTACAGGCCGTTAAAGGAGACACGTTACAGGCCGTTAAAGGAGACACGTTACCGGCCGTTAAAGGAGACACGTTACAGGCCGTTAAAGGAGACACGTTACAGGCCGTTAAAGGAGACACGTTACAGGCCGTTAAAGGAGACACGTTACAGGCCGTTAAAGGAGACACGTTACAGGCCGTTAAAGGAGACACGTTACAGGCCGTTAAAGGAGACACGTTACAGGCCGTTAAAGGAGACACGTTACAGGCCGTTAAAGGAGACACGTTACAGGCCGTTAAAGGAGACACGTTACAGGATGTTAAAGGAGACACGTTACAGGCCGTTAAAGGAGACACGTTACAGGCCGTTAAAGGAGACACGTTACAGGCCGTTAAAGGAGACACGTTACAGGCCGTTAAAGGAGACACGTTAACGGCCGTTAAAGGAGACACGTTACCGGCCGTTAAAGGAGACACGTTACCGGCTGTTAAAGGAGACACGTTACAGGCTGTTAAAGGAGACACGTTACCGGCTGTTAAAGGAGACACGTTACCGGCTGTTAAAGGAGACACGTTACCGGCTGTTAAAGGAGACACGTTACACTGTTAAAGGAGACACGTTACACGCCGTTAAAGGAGACACGTTACAGGCCGTTAAAGGACACACGTTACAGGCCGTTAAAGGACACACGTTACAGGCCGTTAAAGGACACACGTTACCGGCCGTTAAAGGAGACACGTTACAGGCCGTTAAAGGAGACACGTTACAGGCCGTTAAAGGAGACACGTTACAGGCCGTTAAAGGAGACACGTTACAGGATGTTAAAGGAGACACGTTACAGGCCGTTAAAGGAGACACGTTACAGGCCGTTAAAGGAGACACGTTACCGGCCGTTAAAGGAGACACGTTACAGGCCGTTAAAGGAGACACGTTACAGGCCGTTAAAGGAGACACGTTACCGGCTGTTAAAGGAGACACGTTACCGGCTGTTAAAGGAGACACGTTACCGGCTGTTAAAGGAGACACGTTACCGGCTGTTAAAGGAGACACGTTACAGGCCGTTAAAGGAGACACGTTACCGGCTGTTAAAGGAGACACGTTACCGGCTGTTAAAGGAGACACGTTACCGGCTGTTAAAGGAGACACGTTACAGGCTGTTAAAGGACACACGTTACACTGTTAAAGGAGACACGTTACAGGCTGTTAAAGGACACACGTTACACTGTTAAAGGACACACGTTACAGGCTGTTAAAGGACACACGTTACACTGTTAAAGAACACACGTTACAGGCTGTTAAAGGACACACGTTACACTGTTAAAGGACACACGTTACACTGTTAAAGGAGACACATGTTACACACTGTTAAAGGACACACGTTACACTGTTAAAGGACACACGTTACACTGTTAAAGGACACGTTACACGCCGTTAAAGGACACACGTTACACGCCGTTAAAGGACACACGTTACACGCCGTTAAAGGACACACGTTACACGCCGTTAAAGGACACACGTTACACGCCGTTAAAGGACACACGTTACACACTGTTAAAGGACACACGTTACACACTGTTAAAGGACACAAGTTACACATAATCTGTACTGTTATTGGACTTCAAACTTGCTCTTGAGTAACTTTAGATGGCTATCAAAACATTAAAAAAAATCCGACTACTCCAGTAATCAGACTACACCAGCAACCCGACTACACCAGCAACCAGACTACTCCAGCAATCAGACTACTCCAGCAATCAGACTACTCCAGCAATCAGACTACTCCAGCAATCAGACTACTCCAGCAATCAGACTACTCCAGCAATCAGACTACTCCAGCAATCAGACTACTCCAGCAATCAGACTACTCCAGCAATCAGACTACTCCAGCAATCAGACTACTCCAGCAATCCGACTACTCCAGCAATCCGACTACTCCAGCAATCCGACTACTC
Source organism: Eucyclogobius newberryi (assembly GCF_026437365.1). Lineage (NCBI taxonomy): Eukaryota > Metazoa > Chordata > Actinopteri > Gobiiformes > Gobiidae > Eucyclogobius > Eucyclogobius newberryi. The sequence goes on from NW_027316056.1 coordinate 40,593,427, forward strand.
CAGCAATCCGACTACTCCAGCAATCCGACTACTCCAGTAATCAGACTACTCCAGTAATTCGACCTGCATCAAAACGTCAAAAAAATAAAACCGGCCCAGATGATGAACTGAATCTTGCTCTACAATGGCGCCCCCTCCTGGACGAATGAGGCATTGTAGCGACTCTGATGTAGAATACGTCTGTGTTTACTAAGCCCAGCGTTGGCGTCTGTGACCTTAACAGGGCGGAGTCGGATGTTTCCAGTTTATGGTGGTCTTGCTCTATATCAGATCTAATCGATACTACAAGGTCAAAATAAAGACAGAAAGAGTATTTTGTGTTGAAAAGTACATCCGAGTCGTCTTTATCGTCACCGTGGAACCAGAATCAGGCCAGGGTCGTTTTGACACTAAAAGGAATAAAAACTGTTGACCTTTTTGAGAGCGAAGGAGGCGGTCTGCCCTCCTCGGACCTCCTTCACTGGCATCCTCTTTCTGTGGATGGACTTCACTGCGATGGGAGCGAAGACTCCTAAAGGGTCCGGGCCGAGCAGCAGCGTGTCGTTCAGCCGTATCAATCCACGTAAAGTAGTCCCTGATACTACCGTTCCCACGCCCTGAGGAGAGAGAGAACAGGTTTGTGTTTTTATGTTACAATCGGGAAGTAACAACGCGTACGACGACGCTGTGCCCAATTTTACGCTCTTAAAAAAACAAAATTATTATTGTAAACCGTATGTAAACCGATTCCGAACACATTCCTTGCATCCTAAGTATTTCCACAACTTTTTGTCGCCATGGTAATGCTAACAACAGCTAGCGTGCTAACACTGAAGGCAGAAGGTCTCACCGGGACGGAGTAGGTGTCGTCGATCTGGAACTCGGCCGGCTCGTCCGTGTTAAACGTTGTTCGTGCCGAGAGCAGGTTCAGGAACATCTTCAGCAGCTCCATGTTCTCCCCCGTCACGTTCGAGATTTGAAAGATCGGACACACTCTGAAAGAGAACATTTAAAAAAAAAAACTTAATGCAAAATATAGAGAAGAAACGCTCTCTGACATTTCAAATCAACATCATATATTTTTTCCCCGCTCGTATCGTGCTTGACCATGGACTTGTGCTGTTTCATAAAAACTGTGTAAGCAAATGGCCAAGTCTGACTTGTGGGCGTGTCTCAGAGGGGTTTTGATGGAGGTGGGCGTGTCTTAGAGGGGTTTTGGTGGAGGTGGGCGTGTCTTAGAGGGGTTTTGATGGAGGTGGGCGTGTCTTAGAGGGGTTTTGATGGAGGTGGGCGTGTCTTAGAGGGGTTTTGATGGAGGTGGGCGTGTCTCAGAGGGGTTTTGATGGAGGTGGGCGTGTCTCAGAGGGGTTTTGATGGAGGTGGGCGTGTCTTAGAGGGGTTTTGGTGGAGGTGGGCGTGTCTTAGAGGGGTTTTGATGGAGGTGGGCGTGTCTCAGAGAGGTTTTGATGGAGGTGGGCGTGTCTCAGAGGGGTTTTGATGGAGGTGGGCGTGTCTCAGAGGGGTTTTGATGGAGGTGGGCGTGTCTTAGAGGGGTTTTGGTGGAGGTGGGCGTGTCTTAGAGGGGTTTTGATGGAGGTGGGCGTGTCTCAGAGAGGTTTTGATGGAGGTGGGCGTGTCTTAGAGGGGTTTTGATGGAGGTGGGCGTGTCTTAGAGGGGTTTTGATGGAGGTGGGCGTGTCTCAGAGGGGTTTTGGTGGAGGTGGGCGTGTCTCAGAGAGGTTTTGATGGAGGTGGGCGTGTCTTAGAGGGGCTTTGGTGGAGGTGGGCGTGTCTTAAAGGGGCTTTGGTGGAGGTGGGCGTGTCTTAGAGGGGCTTTGGTGGAGGTGGGCGTGTCTTAGAGGGGTATTGGTGGAGGTGGGCGTGTCTTAGAGGGGCTTTGGTGGAGGTGGGCGTGTCTTAGAGGGGCTTTGGTGGAGGTGGGCGTGTCTTAAGAGGGGCTTTGGTGGAGGTGGGCGTGTCTTAGAGGGGCTTTGGTGGAGGTGGGCGTGTCTTTACTCCACACACTGTTTGACTCTTGTCTAGTCCGGGCTAAACCCAGTGGCAGTTTCTTATATATATTTGACTCCGAAGTGAGACTGGACTGAAGCTGAACCTCTCGGAGCTGAAGTTGGACGCCGTGACGATGACGTCGTCTTTATTCTGGACCAAGACCGGGATTTTCCTGCAGCCGGGAGACTTCAGCAGCCTCTGCAACAGCTTCAGGGTCTCTGCAAGAAACATGTGGTCAGATCATCCTCTGCTCCTCTGACCCTCTCCTCGGCTCCTCTGACCCTCTCTCTGCTCCTCTGACCCTCTCCTCCTCTGACCCTCTCCTCTGCTCCTCTCCTCGGCTCCTCTGACCCTCTCCTCTCCTCGGCTCCTCTGACCCTCTCCTCGGCTCCTCTGACCCTCTCCTCTGCTCCTCTGACCCTCTCCTCTGCCCCTCTGACCCTCTCCTCTGACCCTCTCCTCTCCTCGGCTCCTCTGACCCTCTCCTCTCCTCGGCTCCTCTGACCCTCTCCTCTCCTCGGCTCCTCTGACCCTCTCCTCGGCTCCTCTGACCCTCTCTGCTCCTCTGACCCGCTCCTCTGACCCTCTCCTCGGCTCCTCTGACCCTCTCTCTGCTCCTCTGACCCTCTCTCTGCTCCTCTGACCCTCTCTCTGCTCCTCTGACCCTCTCCTCGGCTCCTCTGACCCTCTCCTCGGCTCCTCTGACCCTCTCCTCGGCTCCTCTGACCCTCTCCTCGGCTCCTCTGACCCTCTCCGCTCCTCTGACCCTCTCTCTGCTCCTCTGACCCTCTCCTCTGCTCCTCTGACCCTCTCTCTGCTCCTCTGACCCTCTCTCTGCTCCTCTGACCCGCTCCTCTGCTCCTCTCCTCTGACCCGCTCCTCTGCTCCTCTGACCCTCTCTGCTCCTCGTGCTTTCACCTTGTAGGACGTTGGCTGGACACATGTCTATCTTGGTGACCACCACAAACACAGGGACGTTCAGAGCCAGAGCGAGTCCGAGGTGTTCTTTAGTCATGCCCACGATGCCCGCGTTACTGCCAACCTACAAGACAGACAAGATCAGACCAAACCAGGGCTAAACCAGGTCTAAATGCCTGGACTTTACCATGAGCATGCAGAAGTCTGGCAGGTGGCCGGTCATCCCGAACACGGTGGTCTTTAGGTATTTCTCGTGTCCGGCCAGATCGATAAACGTGATGATTTTAGAGGATTTCTCACAGATCTTTGTCCAGTCCAGACTTCCTCCGTGATTGTCCGGTTTGTTCACCACCTGCAGTTTAAACAGTGTGTGTTCTCTCTCTCTCTCCCCCTCTCTCTCTCGTACCTGCCCCTCCCCCTCTCGTACCTGCCCCTCCCCCTCTCGTACCTGCCCCTCCCCCTCTCGTACCTCCCCCTCTCCCTCTCGTACCTGCCCCTCCCCCTCTCCCTCTCGTACCTGCCCCTCCCCCTCTCTCTCTCGTACCTGCCCCTCCCCCTCTCTCTCTCGTACCTGCCCCTCCCCCTCTCTCTCTCGTACCTGCCCCTCCCCCTCTCTCTCTCGTACCTGCCCCTCCCCCTCTCTCTCTCGTACCTGCCCCTCCCCCTCTCGTACCTGCCCCTCCCCCTCTCGTACCTGCCCCTCCCCCTCTCGTACCTGCCCCTCCCCCTCTCGTACCTGCCCCTCCCCCTCTCGTACCTGCCCCTCCCCCTCTCTCTCTCGTACCTGCCCCTCCCCCTCTCTCTCTCGTACCTGCCCCTCCCCCTCTCTCTCTCGTACCTGCCCCTCCCCCTCTCTCTCTCGTACCTGCCCCTCCCCCTCTCTCTCTCGTACCTGCCCCTCCCCCTCTCTCTCTCGTACCTGCCCCTCCCCCTCTCTCTCTCGTACCTGCCCCTCCCCCTCTCTCTCTCGTACCTGCCCCTCCCCCTCTCTCTCTCGTACCTGCCCCTCCCCCTCTCTCTCTCGTACCTGCCCCTCCCCCTCTCTCTCTCGTACCTGCCCCTCCCCCTCTCTCTCTCGTACCTGCCCCTCCCCCTCTCTCTCTCGTACCTGCCCCTCCCCCTCTCTGTCTCGTACCTGCCCCTCCCCCTCTCTCTCTCGTACCTGCCCCTCCCCCTCTCTCTCTCGTACCTGCCCCTCCCCCTCTCGTACCTGCCCCTCCCCCTCTCGTACCTGCCCCTCCCCTCTCGTACCTGCCCCTCCCCCTCTCTCTCGTACCTGCCCCTCCTGGTCAAAGCCCAGGATGTCGTTGCCCACGCTGCTGGTGCGGCCGCTCTCCATCTCGTGTTTGTGTCTGAAGAGTTTCTGTCGAGCGAAGCCTCTGCCATTGTCCAGTTCCCCGTGAGTCAGGACGCCGAGGAGCGTGCTCTTCCCCGCGTCCACGTTCCCCACCACGGCCACGCTGAAGGTCAGAGAGCGGTCAGAGAGCGGTCAGAGCAGGACTGAGCCAGTGGCAACATAAACAGAGCAAATAGCATGGGGCCCTCCACACAGCCCTGGGGCCCTCCACAGAGCAGCGAGGCAGCAGAGGAGGACAAGACCCCAAACCAGAGAGAAAAGCTTTTGTTGGTCAGATAAGACTCAAACCAAGCACAGTGCCACGCCCACATGTTTTTAAGGCGGGACTTTGAACGTATCAGAAGCCGTCGTTCAGTCCAACAGAACCAGGACAACGGGCGCTAGGCAACCGCAGATCGGGTCATATCAGTGTGAACTTTCAGCAGACTCTGAACCCAGACAAGAGTTTTCTAAAATAAAACAGTTTCTCAAGGGGCGGAGCTAGGACGGAGCCAGGACGGAGCCAGGGCGGAGCCAGGGCGGAGCCAGGGCGTTTTAGATTCTGTTAAAGTGCGATGCAATAACATTATAGTCGACTAGTCACAATTAGTGGCTCCTCCTCCCCCTCAGCTCGTCCTCAGCTCGTCCTCAGCTCGTCCTCAGCTCGTCCTCAGCTCGTCCTCAGCTCGTCCTCAGCTCGTCCTCAGCTCGTCCTCAGCTCTTCCTCAGCTCTTCCTCCTCCTCGTCCTCAGCTCTTCCTCAGCTCTTCCTCCTCCTCGTCTGTACTCACCGGACCTCCAGGAAGTCCTCCTCCCCGACCCTCCTCCGGATCAGATAGTCCCGGGCGTGGCCTCGGGCCTCTGGCCTCTCTCGGAGCAGGACCAGGTCGGCTTCGATCTGTTCACACAGCGAGCGAACCGTGGCAACGGACGCCTCCATGTCGGCCTTGTCCAGACCGTAGTCCCCTCCATCTGAAGAGAGAGGTACACCTATGTGTTATACGCTTTATATATGTCTGTTATACGCTTTATATATATGTGTGTTATACGCTTTATATATGTGTGTTATACGCTTTATATATGTGACGCTCGTTTGTGACGCTCGTCACAAAGGCGCTAGTACAGCTGGCAGCCCGGTGTAAACGCTTCACTCTTTTCTCACACTTTTTTCACACTTCTTCTATATTTGGAAATATTTTTTTCTATTTTACTGTACGATAGGGACACGCGCTGGAATCGTTTTTAATTCAACTGTTTTTGACTTTTTCGGCTGGGATATAGAGTGTTTTTCGCCGTGTCGTCGAGATGTGAGCTAGCTCCAAGCTAGCTCCCGGCCCCCCTGCGCCTGCCGCTGACGTACGGTGTGCCGCGGTACACGTTTATATAAAAGAGGAACTTCACAAACGATCGGGACACGCACTGGAATCGCTTTAATTCAACTTGTTTTGACATTGTTCGGCTGGATTGAGTGTTTTCGTCGCGTCGTCGCGTAGGTTTGGACAATTTTGTCCATATGTATGTATGTGAACACAAGCTGATGCAAACCCGAACACTGCACAGTGACACATGTAACAAAGATATTGAACTATTGGCTATTGGCATGATGCCATATTATCTGCCCCGGGAGTTCTCACATGTCGCAGTCTATGTGGCCCCGTCTGCCAATGCTGAATATGCTTGTGAAGCACTGCTCTCCTGCACTTGTAGGCTGCAAACACAGCACCCACAGGCTCTCTTCCTCGTCTCTGGTGACTTTAACCACGCTTCTCCCTCTTCTGTTCTACCAACATACACCCAGTATGTTACCTGCCCCACCAGGAACAATAGAACATTGGACTTGTTTTTTTCCAACACCAAAGAGGCTTATTCCTCTTCCCCCCTCCCTCCCCTGGGCAGCTCGGACCACAACATTGTACATCTGAGGCCTGTGTATGAATCCATCGTGCGCAGGCAGCCTGTGGTGTCCCGTGAGGTGAGGATGTGGTCTGCTGAGAGCGAGGAGGCTCTGAGGGACTGCTTCAGCACCACTGTCTGGACTGAGCTTTATGACCCACATGGGGAGGACATCAACACCATCACAGAGTGCATCACGGACTCCATCAACTTCTGTTTTGAGAACATTGTTCCCTCCCGGACGGTGCGGTGTTTTCCAAACAACAAGCCATGGATTAACCGTGAACTGAAGGCTCTGCTGAAGGAGAAGAAGAGAGCCTTCAGGTCAGGGAACAAGGAGGAGCTGAGGACTGTGCAGAAGGAGCTGAGGAGGAAGATCAGGCAGGCTGAGGCCGGCTACAAGAGGAGGATGGAGGAGCAGCTGCAGCAAAAGAACATTCAGGGAGTGTGGAGGAGCCTGAAAACCATCTCAGGCTTCAAAATCCCCCCTGCCCAGACAGAGGGGGATCTACAGTGGGTGAATGATTTAAATGCTCATTCTTGAGATTTGATTGGTCACAGGCACCTGTCTGGTGCCTGTGCCCAAGACACCGCGTGCCCAAGACACCGCGCGCCAAAGACTTCAACAGCTTCAGGCTGGCTCTCACGTCCCACCTGATGAAGACACTGGAGGGGCTGGTCCTGGACCACCTTCGCTCCACCATGAGCTCAGCCATGGACCCACTGCAGTTTGCATACCGGCCTGGCATCGGAGTGGAGGACGCCGTCATCTCCCTGCTGCACCGATCTGTCTCTCACCTGGAAAAGCCTGGCAGCTCTGTGAGGATCCTGTTCTTCTATCTTTCCAGCGCCTTCAACACCATCAGCTCCTGAGGGACAAGCTGGAGAATGCTGGTGTGGAGTATGACCTGGAAGAGTGGATCCTGTTGTAGGGGACCCATATGTCCCAAAAAGACCTTTGAAAGACAATACCTTTTCACAGCTCAACACAGTTGCAGAAATCAAAGCATAGTGTTGGGTGTAAAGGAATGACCCCCCACGGAAAGGACACTGTCTTCACCGGAGCCCCTCCCCCTGAATCTGATAAGAGACATTCCTCAGGACTACGTTTCTTAATGACTATATTTCACATCTAAACCAACTTGATGCTGACTGTGTGATCTAAACTTGTGACTAAATCATGTTTTAGTTTCGTTTACCACAAGAACTGGTTTGAAGTGTGTTCATGTCGTACTTCATGTACTTTCTCATTACCTGCTATTGATGTGTGTTTGTTGACAATGTTGTGTATTTTATTATGGTCACATGTCATTTTTGCTGGTTTGAGTTACATTTGCCCAAACTGAGAATAAGTTTGACCAAGAGTTAAAGCCACTCCCACTAGGCCACGCCTCCCAGGTCAATAAAAGAGCAGACTCAGCTCTGCTTCCTCCTCTTCTTTCGCCGGCACGTGACCTGCCAGGACGACACACCGGGTCGGGGACCCCCGCAGGGGCCCCTCCCCCACCAGGGAGGCTGCATTGTCTCCCGAACTCGGCTTTCACCAAACAACCCGAACATCTTCATAAAAAAAAAAGGCACAATTCAACGAACCCTGGACTCATCACACTCTTCGAATAATAAACCTGCTCAAGCATCAGCGCCCTGACAGCTCCAAGGACGCAAAGATGTGGGAGGCCTCGCTCCACACCTTCCTTGGACGCGTGAGACCTGAGAGTGGCTGATTACAGAGTGGCATTTAAAGACCTTGAATTATTCCCTAAAACCAATCAAAACTAATTCTTAATACCAGCATTTCTTCTAACTAAGTTGAGCCCAGGCACCGCCTGTGTAACCAAATGGGTCATTAATTGATTTTATATCTTTGTTTATTAAACCACACAAAACCATCCTGGTTTATAGAGCCTTTGTATTGATCTTTATAGAATTATGATTGTCGGTCAATGAATCGTGTTCTCCCCTTCAGAGAATGAGACTGAGTAGATATTAATGTTTTGCTGAACAAGCTTCAGATGGTGCCCTTTTAAATATAAATATGAACATTAACTACCTAAAGTGCTACACGTGTTGTCCACGATGAAATGGCTAGTCCCAGAGAATATACATTCCATCTTGGTACAAATGTGTGAGCAAGAAACGAGTATAATTACCCTACACTGTACTACCTCACAGACCGATCCCAGTTTGTGAGAGCCCGGGACTGTGTGTCTGACACTCGGACCTGCAGTGTGGGGGCGCCCCAGGGCACTGTCCTCGTGCCCTTTCTCTTCACCCTTTACACTGCAGACTTCAGACATGACACGGACAGCCGTGTCCTGCAGAAGTTCTCTGATGACTCTGCCATCATCGGAATCATCACGGACGACGATGATGCGGAGTACAGAGGACTGGAGCAGGACTTTGTGGAACCACCTCCTCATCAACGCGGGGAAGACCAAGGAGATGGTGGTGGATTTCCGCAGACGCCACCCCACTGCCCCCTCACCAGTGAACATCCAGGGACGGGACAGGCCACGCCCCCCTCACCAGTGAACATCCAGGGACGGGACAGGCCACGCCCCCCTCACCAGTGAACATCCAGGGACGGGACAGGCCACGCCCCCCTCACCAGTGAACATCCAGGGACGGGACAGGCCACGCCCCCCTCACCAGTGAACATCCAGGGACGGGACAGGCCACGCCCCCCTCACCAGTGAACATCCAGGGACGGGACATTGAGAGAGTGACTCATACAAGGACCTGGTGTTCATCTGAACCACAAACTGGACTGGACTCATAACACAGACTGTACAGGAAGAGCCAGAGTCGGCTCCACCTCCTGAGGAGACTCAGGTCTTTTGGAGTGACAGGGCCGCTCCTGACAGGGCTGCTCCTGTCACTCCTGAAGACCTTCTACGACTCTGTGGCGGCATCAGCTCCTGTAGGTGTGGTCTGCTGGAGCAGCAGCATCACAGAGAGGGAGAGGAAGAAGCTGGACAAAGCTCCGTCCTGGGCTGTCCTCTGGACTCGGTGCAGGAGGTGGAGGACAGAAGGTCCTGGCTAGATTCACATCTATGCTGGACCATGAGTGCCACCCCCTGCAGGACACTCTGTCCCCTGTAGGACACTATGTCCCCTGCAGGACACTCTGTCCCCTGCAGGACACTCTGTCCCCTGCAGGACACTCTGTCCCCTGCAGGACACTCTGTCCCCTGCAGGACACTCTGTCCGCTCTGGAGAGCAGCTTCAGTGAGAGACTGATCCACCCTCGCTGTGTGAAGGAAAGGTTTCGCAGGTCTTTCCTTCTGCTGCTGTCAGACTTTATAACAAACACTGTTAGTCCTGAACACTCACAATACTGACCTAACCATGTGCAATTCTGTCATATGTGCAATTACTGTCGTGATCACATGCAAATGGTATTTATGTATTTATTTTATCTTTATTATTTTCCCCTCCATCCCTTGTTGGGTAATGGGAGGTTTTGTTTATAGGAGTTTTTGTTTATAGGAGATCTTCTACTGAGAGTGTTTTTCAGACTTCCTATAAGTGATCTGTTCTTTTCTTCTGTATCTAACTGCGTTGCAACAATGAAATTTCCCCATGTGGGACAATAAAGGAATATCTTATCTTATCTTATATGTGTGTTATACGCTTGTGTTTTAAGCTTCATATGGAAAAAATAAAGATTGCTGTGGCGTCCATCATTTATTGTGTTATTCAAATTGTATTGCTCTATTTGACGTTCCATTCCAGCTATAAACGGTCCCTAAGTACTCTCGTCTCGGCTCCGGCTGCACATTTGATGACGGTCCCTAAGTACTCGTCTCGGCTCCGGCTGCACATTTGATGACGGTCCCTAAGTACTCGTCTCGGCTCCGGCTGCACATTTGATGACGGTCCCCTAGTACTCGTCTCGGCTCCGGCTGCACATTTGATGACGGTCCCTAAGTACTCGTCTCGGCTCCGGCTGCACATTCGGATCAGTGTGATTCGCTGCGCCCAAAATACGCATCTGATTGTTGAAAACGAGGTTGTGTCACTGCTGTGTAAATATGAATATTTTGGCAGTGAATGATCTGCAAAGACTTTTGTGTTTAGGAGCTATTGACCTCGGAAATCTGAATCTGTGACACTAACTTTACCGCACGTGGCTCCTCCCACTTTCAGACTCTGATCTGAGACAGCAGCGGGACTCGTCATGTCCACGCAGCGTCCTACATGTGTCATGTCCACGCAGCGTCCTACATGTGTCATGTCCACGCAGCGTCCTACATGTGTCATGTCCACGCAGCGTCCTACATGTGTCATGTCCGCGCAGCGTCCTACATGTGTCATGTCCGCGCAGCGTCCTACATGTGTCATGTCCGCGCAGCGTCCTACATGTGTCATGTCCGCGCAGCGTCCTACATGTGTCATGTCCGCGCAGCGTCCTACATGTGTCATGTCCGCGCAGCGTCCTACATGTGTCATGTCCGCGCAGCGTCCTACATGTGTCATGTCCGCGCAGCGTCCTACATGTGTCATGTCCGCGCAGCGTCCTACATGTGTCATGCCGTTATTGACGAGTGATCAGTACTTTTAGGCGCACACATATATAAAGCGTATAACACACATATATAAAGCGTATAACACACATATATAAAGCGTATAACACACATATATAAAGCGTATAACACACATATATAAAGCGTATAACACACATATATAAAGCGTATAACACACATATATAAAGCGTATAACACACATATATAAAGCGTATAACACACGTAACAGACGTAAACACTGCCATGCGCCGCTGTCAATAGCCACGGACCCTAATTCGTGACGCACGCATCTTCCGGGCAGAAGTTGAAGCCGGCGAAATAAGTTTAAAGATGCGAGAGACGGCGCAGAACCGTGTGTCCAGATCACACTGGCTTTATTTGAACTGTTTTAAGCTGTGGCCGCGTGCGATGTTGTTGCTGCGTGTTAAAGGGGCGGGGTCGCGTGTTAAAGGGGCGGGGTCAGTGTGTTAAAGGGGCGGGGTCAGCGTGTTAAAGGGGCGGGGTCAGCGTGTTAAAGGGGCGGGGTCAGCGTGTTAAAGGGGCGAGGTCAGCGTGTTAAAGGGGCGAGGTCAGCGTGTTAAAGGGGCGGGGTCGCGTGTTAAAGGGGCGGGGTCGCGTGTTAAAGGGGCGGGGTCGCGTGTTAAAGGGGCGGGGTCGCGTGTTAAAGGGGCGGGGTCGCGTGTTAAAGGGGCGGGGTCGCGTGTCAAAGGGGCATTGTTTCGTTGTGTAAAATATTTTCATATTCTACTTTTGATAATGCTAAGTTGAAGCTTTATAGTGGTTCTAGTTGACTTTTATGTAGGGCTGGGTTGAAAAAAAAAAATCGATATTCAGATTTTTAATCGATTCGCATATTTCACCGATTATCGATTCGTACGTCCAAAGATCGATTTTTTTTTTTAATCAAAAAAAATGTTTTTTAAAAATTGTAAAAAAAAAAAAAAAAATTTAAAAATGCTCAACGTTTACATTTGATACTTCCAGTTTCAGTACTGGCAGTGTGTGAGCAGTTTTACGATAAAAATGCTTTTGTAGCAACCGCTTTTGGGTGAATTCTTCATTATTTTCAAGCATAATAATAATGCAGTGGTTCGTGTCGCAGTAGAATCCACTGTTGCAGATGTCGTCGCCTCAATCATGTCCTCCATTTATTGTCCTGGATGATCTTTCTTGAAGGTAGATTGACCCTTAACCTTTTCATCAGTAACTACCAATACTCTGTTTCATATTGATATAATAGTAGTTTGAATATGTTGCTTCTCTACACAGTCATGAAGTGAAGGAAACGCTTCAAATACATTTTGCATTTTTAATAACTTTAACCCCCGGATCGAATCGAAATCGAATTGAATCGGAAATCAGATCGAAATCGGGGCGAATCGGATGTAATCTGAGAAAATCAGAAAAAAAATCGATTTTGAAACGTAAAAATCTGAATCGAATCGATTCTTTAAATTTGAATCGAAACCCAGCTCTACTTTTATGCTAGTTTTTGTAACTCTGTTATTTAATTATTGACACTGGTGTTTTGTCTGTTTGAAGGTTTTATCTGACTTTTGATGCCAAAGGATCTGAACATTAAAGAGTGAAATGTGTCTAAAGATGAAACTTTGTATCAGATGAAACAGCTGCTTTGACCCTTGACCCCGACTGACCCCGTCAACAACACTCAACATGCTTTTGTTCCTCAAGTAAAACACATGAATGTGTGTGACCTGTTAAGCTATAGTTTAGCTGCTAGCTCGTAGTTAGTAGCTCGTAGCTGCTAGCTCGTAGCTGCTAGCTCGTAGCTGCTAGCTCGTAGCTTGTGATTTGTAAGTTGTAACTTCTGTTAAAACAGTGAATGAAGGAGACAAGTTGAGTGTATTTCACTGTGGTTCAGCCTCGTGTTTGACACTCGTCCTTGTTCAAGTGTTTTCAACTGAAGTGTCTTGTGTTACGCTGTTATAACATGATGTAAACATGGCCTGGTTCAGGTCCGGACTCATGAGGTCCAGACCTGAACCTAAACCTCTGGATTCGAATCCGGACTTGAACCTGAACGTGGCTTTAGGTCTGCATCCCTAGGCGGGGCCCCTTGGGGCCCTTGGATACTTCCACATTGACTCAGCTTTTGTTGCAAACAGGCCAGACACATAAGGGATAGAAACACCCTTCCTTCTCTGTTCAGTTTCCCTTTTGTCCTGCTTGGGCTCTCAACAGAGTGAAGAGAACCAAGAAGCAGGACAAAAGGGAAACTGAACAGAGAAAGAAGGGTGTTTCTATCCCTTATGTGTCTGGCCTGTCGGAAAAACTGCAGAGAATTTTTAGACAACACGAAGTCCCTGTTTATTTTAAACCAGGAAACACTTTAAGACAAAAACTGGTTCACCCTAAGGACAAGTTGCCGACTCAAAAACAGAGCAATGTAGTTTATTCGATCCAATGCAGTGAAGAAAGTTGTAAAGAACGGTACATAGGTGAGACGAAACAGCCTCTACACAAGAGGCTTTATCAGCACAGAAGAAATACAAGTTCAGGACCTCAGAGTGCCGTGCATCTCCATCTTGAAGCCTCTAATCACTCGTTTGAAGACGGTGAGGTGAAGGTTTTAAGCAGGAGAAAAGATGGTTTGAAAGAGGAGTCAAGGAAGCTATTTTTGTTAAAAAAGAAAGACCTTCTTTAAACAGAAATGGAGGGCTAAGGTTTAATCTTCCTGTTATGTATAATGGGATACTGAACCCCTGGAAAGGTAAAGGACATTCAGATGCTAATCAGGTACTCAGGGTGGTTGTGCCAGGGTCTCACAAAGACAAAGAGGATTCTAATAGCCCATTAAGATTCTGAATAGGCTCGGTAGATACAAGGGGGAAGTTTCTGTTGAAACAAACAACTCTTTTTACTTCAGGAAGGCTCCGCCCAATGGGCGGGTCTTACCACAGAACAGTATTAATATCGGAGTTCTCGATCTAAATTCTTTTATTGACAATGACTCTTGGATGAGAGTCGAAACGTCTATTTTTTCAAACTGAGTCCAGATGACTACAACTGAAGCTTTTTCTACTACGTTTTATAAAACGTATAACACATATAAAGCGTATATAACACATGTATAAAGTGTATAACACATATAGTGTATAACACATATATCAAGCGTATAACAGATATTAAGCGTAGAAGCGTATAACACACAGATAAAGTGTATAACACACAGATAAAGTGTATAACACACAGATAAAGTGTATAACACAGATAAAGCGTATAACACAGATAAAGCGTATAACACAGATAAAGCGTATAACACATAGATAAAGCGTGTTATAAGCACCCCGACTCTGGAACTCCCTCCCCCAACCTGTCCCACTCTCCCTCACTCACAACATTCAAATCCCGCCTAAAAACATACCTCTTCACCCAAGCCTATGACCTCCCCTACCCCTAGCCTCCTCTACCCCCTTGCCTACTCTTCTACCCCCTGTTACATCCCCATCTTTTTCTCTCTACTTCTTCTGTCTTGTTCATTTTATCTGTATATTAATGTGTTCTGTACGTGTTGTCCCCCCTGTCTGTAAATACCCCCCCCTTTTTTATTATGTTCAGCGTCTTTGGGTCACTGAAAAGCGCTATATAAATAAAAGTTATTATTATTATTATTATAAAGTGTATAACACATAGATAAAGCGTATAACACATATATAAAGCGTGTTATAAAGTGTATAACACATATATAAAGCATATAACGCATAGATAAAGTGTATAACACATGGATAAAGCATATAAAACACATAAAGCATGTTATATAGTGTATAACACATAGATAACGCGTATAACACACATATAAAGCGTATAACACATATATAAAGCGTATAACTCATATATAAAGCGTATAACACATAGATAAAGCGTATAACACACATATAAAGCTTGTTATAAAGTGTATAAAACATAGATAAAGTGTATAACACATAGATAAAGCGTATAACACATAGATAAAGCGTATAACACATAGATAAAGCGTACCTGAGCCCATCCCGATGACGTAGATGGTTTCTCCGCTGCCCTCGTCGATTCGCTCTCGTAAGTGTCGTAGTAACGAGTCGTATTGTTTGGCGTTTGGACTGACCAGGAGGAACTAACAAACAGAGTGTGATTTTAATATGTGCAGAACTGAAGCCACAGCTGCCCTGGGGCAGGCTGACGTTCAAAAGAAAGTAAAGACCATACAGGACATACAGGACATACAGGACATACAGGACATACAGGACATACAGGACATACAGGACATACAGGACATATAGAACATAAAGAACATAAAGAACATAAAGGACATAAAGGACATAAAGGACATATAGAACATAAAGGACATAAAGGACATACAGGACATACAGGACATACAGGACATACAGGACATACAGGACATACAGGACATAAAGGAGATAAAGGAGATAAAGAACATACAGGACATACAGGACATACAGGACATACAGGACATAAAGGAGATAAAGAACATACAGGACATAAAGAACATACAGGACATAAAGAACATACAGGACATACAGACCATGAAGGACATAAAGGACATACAGACCATGAAGGACATACAGAACATAAAGGACATACAGGACATACAGACCATGAAGGACATACAGGACATACAGACCATGAAGGACATACAGGACATAAAGGACATACAGGACATAAAGAACATACAGGACATAAAGAACATACAGGACATAAAGGACATACAGGACATACAGGACATACAGGACATACAGGACATACAGGACATAAAGGACATAAAGGACATATAGAACGTAAAGAACATAAAGAACATACAGGACATAAAGGACATAAAGGACATATAGAACATAAAGGACATACAGGACATAAAGGACATACAGGACATACAGGACATAAAGAACATACAGGACATACAGGACATAAAGGACATACAGGACATAAAGGACATATAGAACATAAAGAACATACAGGACATAAAGGACATAAAGGACATACAGAACATAAAGAACATAAAGAACATACAGGACATAAAGGACATAAAGGACATAAAGGACATAAAGGACATAAAGGACATACAGAACATAAAGGACATAAAGGACATACAGGACATATAGAACATAAAGGACATAAAGGACATACAGGACATATAGAACATAAAGAACATACAGGACATAAAGGACATAAAGGACATACAGAACATAAAGGACATAAAGGACATACAGAACATACAGGACATAAAGAACATACAGGACATAAAGAACATACAGGACATAAAGAACATACAGGACATAAAGGACATACAGAACATACAGGACATACAGGACATAAAGGACATAAAGGACATACAGGACATAAAGGACATACAGAACATACAGGACATAAAGGACATACAGGACATACAGGACATAAAGGACATACAGAACATACAGGACATAAAGGACATAAAGGACATAAAGGACATACAGGACATAAAGGACATACAGAACATACAGGACATAAAGGACATAAAGGACATACAGGACATAAAGGACATAAAGGACATACAGGACATACAGGACATAAAGGACATACAGGACATACAGGACATAAAGGACATACAGGACATACAGGACATAAAGGACATTCACGCTGCAGACTGAGGTTTGATCAAACATAAATCACTCATAATCTTAAATCTACATGAGTCAAATACAGCCTCAATCTGTTCAAATATTGACTCAGATTCTAATTTATTTGTCGATATTTTCCTCTTTTTGACCATTTCTGCTTGTATTTCAGAGAGTTTTGTTTGTGTGTGTGTCGTGTGTGTCGTGTGTGTCGTTTGTGTCGTTTGTGTCGTTTGTGTCGTTTGTGTCGTGTGTGTTGCATGTGCTGTTCTATGACGTCATATGAATGACGTGATCAGTTGCATGTTCTGCTGCTGCTGCTGCTGCTGCTGCTGCTGCTGACACACGTGTCACTTTGTGCAGAGTCAACACGTCACGTCTGTCCACGTCAATAAAACAGCTGCAGTTTGAACTAAATATAATATATAATATATTTAATATATAATATATTTAATATATAATATATTTAATATATAATATATTTAATATATAATATATTTAATATATAATGTCCTGTGAGAACATAAAGATGAACGTTTGAACTGTTTGAACTGTTGTAGAAGAGAAAAGTGTGATTCATTCATAAACTTAAGAGTCTGTTAAACGTGAACAATGAAATGTTTTCTGATTTTATATAAACATCTGACGTGTGTGTTAAAGTGTGTGTTAAAGTGTGTCTTAAAGTGTGTCTTAAAGTGTGTGTTAAAGTGTGTGTTAAAGTGTGTCTTAAAGTGTGTCTTAAAGTGTGTGTTAAAGTGTGTGTTAAAGTGTGTGTTAAAGTGTGTGTTAAAGTGTGTGTTAAAGTGTGTCTTAAAGTGTGTTTTAAAGTGTGTTTTAAAGTGTGTGTTTTAAATTGTTTAAAGTGTTTTAAAGTGAGTTTGGAGTCCCCGGGCCCACCTTGTTGGTCAGGTCCAGCACATCCGCGGACTCTCCGTTGGGCTCGTCGCCGCCTTCGGAGCGCTCTTCCTCGGACTCGGCCTCGTCCTGGGCCCGGTCCGGGGCGAACATGGACGCGGGGACCACGGTGTCCACCGCGTCCGCCGCCCGCGGCTCCAGGACCTGAACCGACGACATTTTAGAGCTCAAACTGCGGGAAAAGCGAGTAAAAAACGAGTCCAAAATAAAAACAAACGAGCGCTACACGATCCGCGTCAAAAGTGCACTGCGCATGCGCGAGCCGGACAGTTCCATTTTGTATGGTGAGCGCGCAGGGACAAAAAGCAGCTCGCGCGAACTATGATTTACGTCGATAAATCGAGTTAATAAAATAATTACTGGATAACAAACATGATTTGCAAAATTGCCGATACAGAATTAAACTAATACTAGACTCGTAACAACCAGGTCTGAACCAAGACCAGCCTGAAACGAGACGGGCCTAAAGCCGAGTTAAACCGGGACTAAACCAGATCTAAATTAGTGCTAACACAGAATTAAACCAATAAAAACAATAATATTTGGAAGCTTGGTCAGGATATTTTCTGTCCAAATAACAGCTTTTAATAAGAGTGTTATTAAGATTATAAGAGTTATTTAAAAGTTATTATCTGTTATACTTCTGTACCTTATCTGTGTTGCAGCGCTGGGATTTCCCCCGTTGAGGGACAATTATCACGGGACAGTTATCTTATCACTTGGAGGGCCTGATTTGGCCCCCGTGCCTGATGTTGAATTGCCCTGGTGTACAAGTTTATTAAATCATTTCTTCTCAGACCTGCACAGTAGTTTTTTGTTTTTGATTTCTAATATTTGATGAACGTAGATCCTTCCCCTGCGTTGGGGCCTTCTGTCCTCACGTACACACATCGTTTTTAAAGGACTTTAAGCTTTGTAAAATAATTAAGTGTAATTGAAAAAGTGTAATAAAAAGTGTAATTAACTGCATGATTTGAACGTATGGCTATTTTTGTACGGCTATATGTAAATTCAACTGTAAATGTTGTGTACATATTAAGCCTATTTTCATTTAAATTGTTTTTCTTTTTGACTCATACATGTTATTTCATCACTATTGTTGTTTTATGTTCGGGACAACGGCATTAAACACATTTTCCTGATCGTTCGGCTCGACCGGTGACGTCACGGCGCCCCCTCTTGGCTCACGTGGCTCTCTCGGTCACGTGGGGGCGTGGTCAGCTGACTCGCACTTCCGCGTTTGCTCCGCGTCTGTTGTTTACGTCCGCGGCGCTTCTTCTGCTCGCGGCTCGTCGCACTTTTTCCCGGGGCTTTTTGGACTCAGGTACCGGCCGCTTCTCACCGCGTTCCCGGGACGTCTGCGCCGCGCGGGACCCGGGGTTTTATCACGTCACGTTCGTCCCCAAACACTCTGAAACCACCGCCGCGGCCGTCGTTAAAACTACGGAACAACTTCTGAATCGCGGCTTTTTGCGTCGCGCGTGAACGATCTGGACTTAAAGCTGCGTTCACACCGCGCCGCAGAAGTCCGACGCGTGTGCAGTCGAGTCGAACGCGGACGGGGGAAAACCGGTAAATGGCACAAACCGCGGTCTCGGAGCACCGTGTTTAAGTCGGTTAAACGCGTTAAAACGGATTTTGCAAACGCGTTTTTAAGACGGTCACGTGTAAAGTTCTCGGTTCATCTCGAGGGACTTTTCCCGAGGCGCGGCTCAGAAAAGACTCTTGTTATGACGGAATAATCGGGACGTATCACGTTCCCGCGCTCAAGTTTACGCCCGTCTCACTTTTCACGAAGCTGACACGGATTAGAGCCGTGACTCACAGTTATGTCTGAAGTTTGAAGAGTTTTTATTCGCGCAGCAGGTTTATGGCGTTAAAGTTTGTCATTTATTCATCCATTTATGTCTGAATTGCGAGGATAAACCCGGCGTTTCTGCTTTAGTTTGCGGTTGAAACCAGAACTGAAACGGAAGCGGTCACAAAGCCGAGTTATTTTAATCTTCGACGTTTAATTGACCGAATTTAGCTCTAACTCCCGGATGTTTAGCGCAGACGACACGACGGAGAAAGTGGACGGTAAAGACGCGACGGCTGCTGACCGTCGACATGAGACGATAGGGCCTAAGACGGAGCCCTGAGGAACTCCTTTACACGTAGATAAAAAGAAGCCCAGACGGAGAGTTGTAGACTTTTGTTTAAAACTGTGAAATGGTCCGGATCCCGGGAGCCGCAATGCCCCGCCCCGTAATGCCCCGCCCTTTTGCGTCAGGTGCGTGCGGTCACTCCCGGGTCAAACGCTCGTTGTGTTCTTCCAGGGTCAGACGGAGGAGAAGCGCCGCTCGCAGCTCGGTGCATGGCAGAGGCAGAAGCGGTCAGACCAGATCAGGATCCGCTCATAGCTCTGGTAAATGCACTGGTCAGCAGGTCCGGACGGTCACACAGAACGGTCAGCAGGTCCGGACGGTCACTCAGGACGGTCAGCAGGTCCGGACGGTCACTCAGGACGGTCAGGACGGTCACACAGAACGGTCAGCAGGTCCGGACGGTCACACAGGACGGTCACACAGAACGGTCAGGACGGTCACACAGGACGGTCAGCAGGTCCGGACGGTCACACAGAACGGTCAGGACGGTCACACAGGACGGTCACACAGAACGGTCAGCAGGTCCGGACGGTCACACAGAACGGTCAGCAGGTCCGGACGGTCACACAGAACGGTCAGCAGGTCCGGACGGTCACTCAGGACGGTCACACAGGACGGTCAGCAGGTCCGGACGGTCACACAGAACGGTCAGCAGGTCCGGACGGTCACTCAGGACGGTCAGGACGGTCACACAGAACGGTCAGCAGGTCCGGACGGTCACACAGAACGGTCAGCAGGTCCGGACGGTCACTCAGGACGGTCACACAGAACGGTCAGGACGGTCACACAGGACGGTCAGCAGGTCCGGACGGTCACACAGAACGGTCCGGACGGTCACACAGGACGGTCACACAGAACGGTCAGGACGGTCACACAGGACGGTCACACAGAACGGTCAGCAGGTCCGGACGGTCACTCAGGACGGTCAGCAGGTCCGGACGGTCACTCAGGACGGTCACACAGAACGGTCAGGACGGTCACACAGGACGGTCAGCAGGTCCGGACGGTCACACAGAACGGTCAGCAGGTCCGGACGGTCACACAGGACGGTCAGCAGGTCCGGACGGTCACACAGAACGGTCAGCAGGTCCGGACGGTCACTCAGGACGGTCACACAGAACGGTCAGGACGGTCACACAGGACGGTCAGCAGGTCCGGACGGTCACACAGGACGGTCACACAGGACGGTCACACAGGACGGTCACACAGAACGGTCAGCAGGTCCGGACAGTCACACAGAACCAGCGTTTGGGTCATTGTGGGTCGTTCTGTCACATGATCTGGATCCTCAACATTTATTGTTCCTGGTTGTGTTGAACTCATTTGATCCGTTTCCAGGAGACGATGAACGTGTCGGACAGTGAGGACGACTGTTACAACGAGAGAACGGCTTTGGTCCCCGCGGAGAACCCCACGCTCCCGCCGTACAGCCCCGACCCGGACAAGCGCCATGAGACCCCAAACAGACACAGGGTAAGAGTGTTTACAAGGACAATAAGACCCCAAACAGACACAGGGTAAGAGTGTTTACAAGGACAATAAGACCCCAAACAGACACAGGGTAAGAGTGTTTACAAGGACAATAAGACCCCAAACAGACACAGGGTAAGAGTGTTTACAAGGACAATAAGACCCCAAACAGACACAGGGTAAGAGTGTTTACAAGGACAATAAGACCCCAAACAGACACAGGGTAAGAGTGTTTACAAGGACAATAAGACCCCAAACAGACACAGGGTAAGAGTGTTTACAAGGACAATAAGACCCCAAACAGACACAGGGTAAGAGTGTTTACAAGGACAATAAGACCCCAAACAGACACAGGGTAAGAGTGTTTACAAGGACAATAAGACCCCAAACAGACACAGGGTAAGAGTGTTTACAAGGACAATAAGACCCCAAACAGACACAGGGTAAGAGTGTTTACAAGGACAATAAGACCCCAAACAGACACAGGGTAAGAGTGTTTACAAGGACAATAAGACCCCAAACAGACACAGGGTAAGAGTGTTTACAAGGACAATAAGACCCCAAACAGACACAGGGTAACAGTGTTTACAAGGACAATAAGACCCCAAACAGACACAGGGTAAGAGTGTTTACAAGGACAATAAGACCCCAAACAGACACAGGGTAACAGTGTTTACAAGGACAATAAGACCCCAAACAGACACAGGGTAACAGTGTTTACAAGGACAATAAGACCCCAAACAGACACAGGGTAACAGTGTTTACAAGGACAATAAGACCCCAAACAGACACAGGGTAACAGTGTTTACAAGGACAATAAGACCCCAAACAGACACAGGGTAAGAGTGTTTACAAGGACAATAAGACCCCAAACAGACACAGGGTAACAGTGTTTACAAGGACAATAAGACCCCAAACAGACACAGGGTAACAGTGTTTACAAGGACAATAAGACCCCAAACAGACACAGGGTAAGAGTGTTTACAAGGACAATAAGACCCCAAACAGACACAGGGTAACAGTGTTTACAAGGACAATAAGACCCCAAACAGACACAGGGTAACAGTGTTTACAAGGACAATAAGACCCCAAACAGACACAGGGTAACAGTGTTTACAAGGACAATAAGACCCCAAACAGACACAGGGTAAGAGTGTTTACAAGGACAATAAGACCCCAAACAGACACAGGGTAAGAGTGTTTACAAGGACAATAAGACCCCAAACAGACACAGGGTAACAGTGTTTACAAGGACAATAAGACCCCAAACAGACACAGGGTAAGAGTGTTTACAAGGACAATAAGACCCCAAACAGACACAGGGTAACAGTGTTTACAAGGACAATAAGACCCCAAACAGACACAGGGTAACAGTGTTTACAAGGACAATAAGACCCCAAACAGACACAGGGTAAGAGTGTTTACAAGGACAATAAGACCCCAAACAGACACAGGGTAAGAGTGTTTACAAGGACAATAAGACCCCAAACAGACACAGGGTAAGAGTGTTTACAAGGACAATAAGACCCCAAACAGACACAGGGTAAGAGTGTTTACAAGGACAATAAGACCCCAAACAGACACAGGGTAACAGTGTTTACAAGGACAATAAGACCCCAAACAGACACAGGGTAAGAGTGTTTACAAGGACAATAAGACCCCAAACAGACACAGGGTAACAGTGTTTACAAGGACAATAAGACCCCAAACAGACACAGGGTAACAGTGTTTACAAGGACAATAAGACCCCAAACAGACACAGGGTAACAGTGTTTACAAGGACAATAAGACCCCAAACAGACACAGGGTAACAGTGTTTACAAGGACAATAAGACCCCAAACAGACACAGGGTAAGAGTGTTTACAAGGACAATAAGACCCCAAACAGACACAGGGTAACAGTGTTTACAAGGACAATAAGACCCCAAACAGACACAGGGTAACAGTGTTTACAAGGACAATAAGACCCCAAACAGACACAGGGTAAGAGTGTTTACAAGGACAATAAGACCCCAAACAGACACAGGGTAACAGTGTTTACAAGGACAATAAGACCCCAAACAGACACAGGGTAACAGTGTTTACAAGGACAATAAGACCCCAAACAGACACAGGGTAACAGTGTTTACAAGGACAATAAGACCCCAAACAGACACAGGGTAACAGTAGAGATGCACCGATTGCAAAATTCTTGGCCGATACCGATTCCCGGTTTTTAAGGAGGTCTGACCGGCCAAAATACCGTTTTTTCCGAAACCGATTTTCTATCTCGCCACTGATTTTCCCACAAACTACCCAGAATTATATATATGAAAATATGTATACAGGACACATGTTTTATAATGTAACATGTCATTTATTTTGTGGAAAATAAATAACTATATATAAAAATAGGCCGAAACTGCCATGTTATTTTGTGCCGCGGCTCCTGAAACTGCTGCACTATTTTCAGGGCCGGCCCAGCCTATAAGCGAACTAAGCAGCCGCGTAGGGCCCCGAGGTGTTAATAGGGCCCCCAATCTGGCAACCCGTTTTATGCGAAGTGCAAGCGCAGCGTGCGCCACTAGTGTAGTAGCGCTGCTGATGCGGCAGCGCACACAGTGGTAACATATAACGCACAAACCGCATTTATTTGTAATGACAATCTGGCAACCAAGACACCAAACCTGCGCTGATTGGTCAACTTCATTGTGCGCGAGGAGCTCAAGAGCAAAACATAAACACAACACAACGTGGTCCTCATGTCCAGAAGAATATATCCCCCCGATGCCGAAAAACAAAAGAAGAAACTTCTTGACGACGTAAAGAAACTGCAAACTCAACAACACTCTCCAGGTATTGAACTTATCTTACAAAGAGACGGTTAATGCTGCTGTTTGAAACAACACGATTCTGTCACGTTAGTTCGCTCAGGCTGGAGGCGAGGAGAGCTCTGAGAGCTCTGCCCCGAGCACAATATGTGTCTGAATGAAAGATAATAAGCTTCACATTGACACCAGCCCCGTAGTGTTAGCTGCAGGTGAGGCCGGTGAGGGGCTCTTAGTGCCCCGGGTCACTAAGAGGCGGAGATCCGGTCCGGACGAGCGCCGTCTCGTCCAGAACCTCTGATGTGAGACTTTGGAGTGAACAGTGTGCGGCCCCTGTCCCGGGCCCCTGAGCAGGGCCCCTGTGCAGCCTCAGTCAGAGATGAGCGGGTTTGAGTTTGCGTCCCTCTCTCTCACATCACCATGTGTGAGATCAATCGTGACTCGTGATGTCTGTTTTACTTTGACTTCTTAAAGTGCAATAAGAGGAACGTAAAGGTTTATGCACGTAAGGTCCTTCAGCCAATCACATCGCAGCAGTGTTTCATGCAGGAGTCCAGTGTGTGATGTTCTGATCAGAACAAACATTTATATTGTAATTCACTTTTAATAGAGCAATAAAACATTTCAATTTATTTAAAAAGCATCATTAGACTATTTGTTATAAATTATAATAAATTGATAGTGAAAAATAACCAGACATATTATGATTACGTCTGTTATAGAATAATACTATATATTTTTTATATAAAAGTGGCAAAGTTGCAGAAACGCAGTCTCTTCACTATAGTGAGGTTTGGACCTTCACTTCTCGTTCTGTTCATTCTCTGGGAATAACATGTTTGCACCGTTTTATCAGTGTTAATTGTTAATCAATGCTTATGCCATTTGTTTAATTTAATATAACTTGTTTTGTCACTTTGGCAAGAAGGAACAGTTGGGAGCTGTAAAAGATAAATTAGTAAGGATAACTATTACTTTTACATTTTCAGTTAAAATGAATCAATTTGTCCATAATTATTTTTCATAGCCAATATTGTATTGAGTAATTAAGTACACTAATGTATTAATAACTGGCTTTAGTCATTTTCTCCTGGCGCAGTTTCATCACATCATCATTTTATAGCATTACAACCTCAACATTTTACTCTTACTTTAGCCGGCTGGACCACATTAAAATGCAGCAGAAGACCCAAAAAGGTCTGAAAATCTCTGGCCCCCAGACCCCCCTGTTCATTCATTTAAACTGCTAATGTGGCTGTGGAACCTTAACGCCCACAAATACGCCCAAAAACATATGTGGGAGGTGTGTTATTTGTACAAGGAGTAGAGGTGATGTCAGCGGAATACCAAGTTGCATTGTGGGATTTAAGTTATCAATATTTGAGCTTGTGAGGCGTTGAGAATAAACTAACTGGCAAACGGATGCTCTGGAGTTTTGGTGAACTTTGTTTGCGTTGAAGAAAGTTCCCATATGTGAATTGTTTACTGACGATGGCAATAAAACTGATTCTGATGACGTGGTGAGGGGCCCCCAAAAATGTTTTCGCTTAGGGCCCCCTGAAGGCTTGGGCCGGCCCTGACTATTTTAGTGCCGTTTTAGACCTTGCCAGGTTAAGGTTAAGGTTAGGGTTAGGGTTAAGGTTAGGGTTAAGGTTAAGGTTAGGGTTAAGGTTAGGGTTAAGGTTAGGGTTAAGGTTAGGGTTAAGGTTAGGGTTAAGGTTAAGGTTAGGGTTAAGGTTAGGGTTAAGGTTAAGGTTAGGGTTAAGGTTAGAGTTACGGTTAAGGTTAAGGTTAGGGTTAAGGTTAATGTTAGGGTTAAGGTTGGGGTTAAGGTTAGGGTTAAGGTTAAGGTTAAGGTTAAGGTTAGGGTTAAGGTTAGGGTTAAGGTTAGGGTTAGGGTTAAGGTTAGGGTTAAGGTTAAGGTTAAGGTTAGGGTTAAGGTTAGGGTTAAGGTTAGGGTTAAGGTTAAGGTTAGGGTTAAGGTTAGAGTTACGGTTAGGGTTAAGGTTAGGGTTAAGGTTAGGGTTAAGGTTAAGATTAAGGTTAAGGTTAAGGTTAAGATTAAGGTTAAGGTTAAGGTTAAGGTTAGGGGTAGGGTTAGGGTTAGGGTTAGGGTTAGGGTTAGGGTTAGGGTTAGGGTTAGGGGTAGGGTTAGGGTTAGGGTTAAGGTTAAGGTTAAGGTTAGGGTTAGGGTTAAGGTTAAGGTTAAGGTTAGGGTTAAGGTTAGGGTTAAGGTTAGGGTTAAGGTTAGAGTTAAGGTTAGGGTTAAGGTTAGGGTTGGGGTTAGCCATGAGGCGGGTTAGGGTTAGAGTTAGGGTTAGCCATGAGGCTATATGTCAGTGCCGCGGCTCCTGAAACTGCTGGGCCATTTGCAGCCACGGCCACAAAAATAATATATATCAACAGAACAGGAACAAAAAGCAGCATCATCTCTGATTGGCTGCTGCGCCGCAGAAAAGTTGAACAAATCTGAACTTTTCTGCGGCGAACAATTTTAACGCCTTGAAGCTTATACGCCCGTCAAAGCGTCTAGCGGCAAAACACTCGCTCCGCGCCGCGCTCCACGCCGACAAAGCAGAAATCGCGGCGCGGAAAACGCAGGAGGTGTTCGACGCACGTTTACATTGACTTGAATGTAAACTGGACGCTTTGGCCGCCGCGGTCTGGATGAGTCTTGCTAGTTTTTAGCTGTTTTGCTCTGGGCGCGTTGAGCTGCTGCGCA